>NW_016107383.1:5835376-5837054 GCF_001604975.1 Cebus imitator | reverse complement strand
CGACTGCTGTGAAAAAGAAAAAAAAAAAAGAGAAAGAAATTCTTCTAGGCATTTATCATACAGAAATATTTGCACATTGGTAAAAAGATATTCACCATTGCATTATTTGGTTTAGTGAATTTGTAAACAACTTAAATGTTCATGTACGTCATAAATATTTTCTAGACTGTATCTTCAAATTTACTTATGATCCTTTTCATTATGTCACATTTTTTAAATTTTTACGTAGTCATTCTGATCTTTATGTCTTCCAGATTTTATATTTTTCCCATCCCAAAATTATAAAAAGAAATTTTTTCTTTCATTTCTTTTAGTACTTTTGGAGTTGTTTTTGTTTTACATATATAATCCATCTTTACTGTATTTTTGTGCATGCTTCAATGTTGGGATATTGATTGGAATTGCATTGATTGTATTGATGGATTTGGGGAGAATGGAAGTGTTTACAGTATTGTATCTTCTCATCTAGGAGCTTGGTATTTGTTTCCATTTATTCAGATTTTCCTTTATGTCCTTAAGTAAAATTTCATAATTTTCTTCTAGTTAAGTTTATTTTTAGATGTTTCTTAGTACTAAGGAAATTGTTTATATAGTCTCATGATGTTTTTAATGTATTTTATTGATGTGGTCATGAAATTTATTGTTTATTTAATAGTCAAATTTGCTCTATTAGGTAAATATGCTTATTTTTTTAGTCCGGCTTCCCATCTACACTTTTCAATAAAGCATCCACATACACTGTCCTGGGAATACTATACCATGTTTCAGTGTAAAGCTCACCTTGTGATGAGATTGATTGAAAATAGGATCAGTATGGAATTTATGCTACAAGTAAGTATTAAGGTTAAAAACTTAACAATGGTAAATAAAGATCTGTATGTGTATATTCTGAATACATTTCTGTGGAATAGGAGTCAGGACATCTGGATGTGTAGTTCTGTTTGCCCACTAAGTAACCTGTGCTTTATATTTGCATTTCCTCAGATATAGAATACGTATCAATGCCAGAACAACTTAGCACATGATTTTTATGAAGATGTAATTGGAATGTGGTGGCTGGGCTTGGTAGCTCATGCCTTTAATCCCAGCACTTTGGGAGGCTGAGGTGGGATGATTGCTTGAGGACAGGGGTTTGAGACCAGCCTGGGCAGCATAGTAAGAACCCATCTCAAAAAAATATTTTTTTAAGAAGCCAGGCATAGCAGCATGATTCTGTAGCCCCAGCTTCTTGGGAGATGGAGACAGGAGATTGCTTGAGTCCAGGAGGTTGAAGCTGCAGTGAGCCATGATGGTGCCACTTCACACAACCCTGGGTGACAGAGCGAGACTGTCTCAAGAGAAAAAAAAATAAAAATCATGGGGATTAATGTAAAACATACTTATGCATATGAATTTGTGTTCTGCGTTATGTTAAGGATGAAATGCCACTCTAAGCTCTTTTCAATAGAAAAAAGTGAACTAATATAAATGACGTTTATTTTTGCTGTTGCTAAATTTTGCAATGTATTTTAAGTGAGTTTTAGTGTGAATAGTTGCAGTTTAGTAGCAGAGAGTGGAAACCAAATGTTCAGCCATTGCTTTTTCTTTGACAACATTCTTAGAGGAAGGTAAAAAAAATAGTAATTTTTTAAAGCATTTTAAGTTTGCTTTAAAGTTTCTTTAATCTTTCTGTTCTTCA
>NW_016107383.1:5828208-5835149 GCF_001604975.1 Cebus imitator | reverse complement strand
TTAATATGGGATTTCACTCTGTGATGCAGGCTGAGAATGCAGGGATGCAATCACTGCTCACTGCAGCCCTGACCTCCAGGCTCAAGGGATCCTCTCATCTCTCTCAGCCTTCCGAGTTGTTGGGACTACAAGCATGCACCATCACACCTGGCTAATTTGTATTGTTTGTAGAGATGGAGTTTTGCCATGTTGCCCAGTCTGGTATCCAACTCCTGGGCTCAAGCTGGCCACCTACTGTTGTCTCAAAGTGCTAGGATTACAGGCGTGAGCCATTGCACCCAGCCTTTAGAATAAAGAACAGAAACATTAAATGATAGATGGTCCATAAAGAGCTACTCAAGCTTTGGAGTGTATAAATCCTGATGAGTATTATTAGCTTCTTAATTTCTAGTTTCTGTGTAAACTCATGGTGCAATCAATTATAGGTATTATATATTATTCTTACTATAATTCTTAATAAACAGTATTATTTATTCAGTATGTCATTAGCATTCAATAATGTTTATATGAAGAATGGTTTTGTATTCTGGCGGCTTATATCTTTGCATATTTCTATTGCTGGTAGTCTTTAGAATAATACATGTAATAAGTAGTGAAATTATTATCTTCTATAATTGACTACAATAAAGACGTAGTACAAAGTAAGTATTCTATATAAATGAAAGGAATGTGTTATAGGAACTTACTAAATGATACTTTTATTCTTACAGGTTTTCAATAAACTGCTAAGTCTGGCTAGTACTGCCTCATCTCAGAAGTTCCAGTCACATATGTGGAGTCAGATGTTGGTTTCCACATCTGGGTTTTTGAAATCCATTTCAAATGTCTCTGGCAAAGATATTCAGCCATTAATAAAGCAGTGGGTGTATCCTTTCAATAACATTTCAGCAAAGTGGGGAAGGGGATAAGGTATGTGTGCAGGGGGGAGATGGAAGAAGAGAGACTCGAGGGGCCTAAAGGGAGTATGAACTGTTGATATTTCTAAACAGTGGTAGAAATAGTGATGAACTGTGGATTGTTTCATCTAAGATGCCTACTAGACGTTAAGGTGCACACATATATGTTTATATTTGTAAAGTTTGGCATATTTTAAAGTACTTTCTAGTGAATAAAGAATATGTGAGTAAAAAAATTGGTTTGATGGTAGTATAGGTAAGTAATCTACCAGACAGGCCTGTAGGATTACTTGTGAGGTGCAGCAGTTTGCTGACTTGTGGATGTGGTTGGGTTGGCACAATTTGAGTGATATCTTGGAATTTTTCAGTTATTGCATTTTTCATTTCAAAACACCATTATATTAATAACCTTGTATAATGGTTCTGCTTCTTTCAAAACACAAATTTGTCAAAGTTTCGGAAATTATATTTAAATCTGGGAAAGCATTTTTCACAAGAATTTTGAATACTTTGCCACCTGGTTTACAATAGAGTATGCTCTCAAACTTTGAACTGGTGGGAATGCCTTTGAAAATTTATCAATACCATGATGAATTACTTGTTTCGCACGCATTCGTTTCAGTATGTAAAATTTCCTTTACAATTCTTCAGAGATCAGAGTGGAGTGGTAAAATTTTATGGAAGTTTTGCGTTTAATAGAAAACGAAATGTCTTGGAATTGGAAATAAAACAGGACTATACATCTCCTGGAACTCAGAAATATGTGGTAAGTGTTTTTCCAAAATGGCCTTTGTATTGCTATCACCTCAGTTTCAATATAAGAGGAACTTAGGCGCTGGGCGCGGTGGCTCACGCCTGTAATCCCAGCACTTTGGGAGGCCGAGGCGGGTGGATCACGAGGTCAAGAGATCGAGACCATCCTGGTCAACATGGTGAAACCCCGTCTCTACCAAAACTACAAAAAATTAGCTGGGCATGGTGGCGCGTGCCTGTAATCCCAGCTACTCGGAAGGCTGAGGCAGGAGAATTGCCTGAACCCAGGAGGCGGAGGTTGCGGTGAGCCGAGATCGCGCCATTGCACTCCAGCCTGGGTAACAAGAGTGAAACTCCGCCGTCCCAAAAAAAAAAATAAGAGGAACTTAGGGATGGGTTACTAGTTAAAAATTAAATAGATTTTGTTTGCAGAGAATGAATTGAGAAAACATTGACTTTGTCAAAGACGAGACGACGAGGTACAGAGATTTCAGGCGACTCAGAATCTTCCAGTTGCCCCCTTAGGCACCTATTACCTATCTAGATCTGCATATACTCATTTTGTGTAATATCATTTTATATCTTGATCTATATTTCTCTGTACACATAAGCATACATATTGATTTTTTTTTTTTAATAACATCTCTGAACAGTATGTTGTTGTTTTTAAAGGGACCACTTAAAGTGACAGTGCAGGAGTTAGATGGATCCTTCAATCATACATTGCAAATTGAAGAAAACAGCCTTAAACATGATATACCCTGCCATTCCAAAAGCAGAAGGTAGGCATTAAATAATAACTATAAACTGAAAGTTAAACTACAAATCTCACAGACTAAAATGCCAAAATAAAATTTCTATTGTATACCTAATTTTTTTAGACAGTCTTGCTCTGTTACCCAGGCTGGAGTGCAGTGATGCTATCTCAGCTCACTGCAACCTCTGCCTGCCAGTTCAAGCAGTTCTCCTGCCTCAGCCTCCCAAGTAGCTGGGATTACAGGTGACTGCCACCACGCCCAGCTAATTTTTATATTTTTATTAGAAACAGGATTTCACCATGTTGGCCAAGCTGGTCTCAAAGTCATGACCTCCAGTGATCTGCCTTTCTCGGCCCCCCAAAGTGCTGGGATTACAGGCATGAGCTACCATGCCAGCCTGTGTATACCTAATTTTCTAGGTAGAGAACATGTTATCTAGTACCTTTTTATCTTCCTTTTATTTCCAATTTATATTACCAAACATTCTTTGTTTGCTTGCTTTCTTGATGACATTTTTATCTTTAGAATTAAATAACAATATTTGGCTGGGCATGGTGGCTCACACCTGTAATCCCAGCACTTGGGAGGCCAAGGTGGGCAGATCACTAGGTTAAGAGATCAAGACCATCCTGGCAACATGGTGAAACCCTGTCTCTACTAAAATACAAAAAATTAGCCAGGCGTAGTGGTGCACACCTGTAACTCCAGCTACTCGGGAGGCTGAGGCAGGGGAATTGCTTGAGCCCAGGAGGCAGAGGTTGCAGTGAGCTGAGATCATACCACTGCACTCCAGCCTGGCAATAGAGCCAGACTCTGTCACAAAAAGAAAAAATAAAAAATAAAAAAGAATTAAATAAATTTTAACATTTAGGCTTGAGAATCCTTATTTTGTTGGATGGTTGAGGCCGAGGGGCTAGAATGGAAGTTTGAGTTTTTGGTGCTAGAAAAAAGTTCAAGACAAATAGCTCAGGTTCATCCTTATTAGTCTTGTTGGATTAATACCTACAGGAAATATTAGGAAAGTGATGATTGAAAGGAAAGAGCTGAATATGTTATGCAAAGCCTCTGCATACTATTTTTTTTGCTTACTATTTTTTTTCTTTTTTCTCTATATCACCATGCCACTTCAGAACATTCTTGATGTCTTTCAAAGGCAAATTGCCACTTTTCTTTAATATATTTTTCATTAACCACTTATTTAAACAACAATTAGTATGTACTCTGAATAGTGAGAGATGAGAACATTTCTGTACTTTGCTGGAGAAAGATGAACCTTCAGGAACGGAAGTTTTATTTTATTCATGACTGTGTTTAGTTCACTCAGATAAATGAGAGTGTCTGTGTCTGTTGATTTTGAAGTCCTTTAGAGAACTGGATCCTGAAATCTTCTTATAGTCATTCTTAACTCTGAGAAACTTCTTTTCTTAATTCAGAGTGAGATTCTCAACTTCTTTTTGTCCTATCTACCTTGGAAATTGGTAACATTTGATTGCTATCCTTAGGTTTTTTTTTTCTCTGTAATAACAGAATGTCGATTGGGTATTCTTTGATATGAAGAACATAGGAGGACTTTTCTCCGTTCCTCTCCTTATTTGCCCTTCCCCAGTTAACATAAAAATATTTGCTTTTGCTTTTGCTTATCTTGTATCTTGTGTGTATTAATTGGTTCTACATATTAATCAATGCTCTTAAGATATTTTATTTGTTAATTAGTTCATATATGACAGAACCTTCCATATATGCAGCAGACAGCTCAGAATTATTCATATCCCATTTCAAGCCGGATCCTTTTACCATTTAAGAGTTTCCTTTATTGATAGATCTCCTTTTCTATATAAAATTGCAGCTACCAGTTCTTGAAATATATGTTTTAGGTTGACATTTTATTACATATTTATGCTTCTTGTTAACATTTGATCAGGAAAATAATTTGATATTTACTTCATTTCCTCCAGCTTTAAAATAAACAGACTTTGTTCTATTTAAATTTTGTTACATTTGACAGCTGTTTTTCCTAAGGATAGGATAGCTTTCCAAGTTGTGTGAAATCCTTTATTCGAACTTTAACTGCTGTTAATCTCCATTCAGAATTAGAAGTCTCACAATTTTCCAACCTCCTTTTTCTTAAATGTAGGAATAAAAAGAAAAAAATCCCACTGATGAATGGAGAAGAAGTTGACATGGATCTTTCTGCAATGGAGTAAGTTAGTTAACTTAAATATAAGGTTATAATATTTTGTGCATTCTCATTTGTCTCATTTGTTATGCATATGTAAAAGCATATAACTGTTCTCCAAGTGAGTGCTTTAAAATTTTTTCAATTTTATAGAAACCCTATGTTCAAAACAAATTTTATGTAAAATCATATCAAAGAGATAAAAGTAAGTCTGCTAGGGCCTAGGTGAAATTAAGGGGAAATGCATTATAGTTGAGGGGTGGGCACAAGTTTGACTAGGCAGATTTCTTGTTCTCTCTTGGTAGCATCTAGAGCAGTGGCATCAAACTATAACCTGCATATGAATCAGTTGGGGACTGTCCTAAAATGTGGTTTCTGATCCAGTACTACACTAGTGAGGCCTGATAGTTTGTATTTCTCATGAACTCCCAGGTGATATTCTTTGTCTTTAGAACAAAGCTCTGGGGTGCCTTAAGTCTCCCTATGCTTGTAAAACGATTTAAAAACCACTGTTTTAGACTTTATGTGATAATATTTATTGATTGACAGTGTTTTATTTTAAATATAATACATCTCAAACTTTCTAATTTTGCCCAGTCTGTAGCTGTATACTTTTTTATAAAATCTCTGTAATTGGCCGGGCATGGTGGCTCAAGCCTGTAATCCCAGCACTTTGGGAGGCCGAGGCGGGTGGATCACGAGGTCAAGAGATCGAGACCATCCTGGTCAGCACGGTGAAACCCCGTCTCTACTAAAAAAATGCAAAAAATTAGCTGGGCATGGTGGCGCGTGCCTGTAATCCCAGCTACTCAGGAGGCTGAGGCAGGAGAATTGCCTGAACCCAGGAGGCGGAGGTTGCGGTGAGCCGAGATCGCGCCATTGCACTCCAGCCTGGGTAACAAGAGCGAAACTCCGTCTCAAAAAAAAAAAAAAAAAAAAAAATCTCTGTAATTATTTACTAACTTGATTGATAGATGATTATTATTGTTTATATATAGATTATGTTCATTTGCCCTTCAAGATCAGTGTTAATTTTTTTTTGAGACAGAGTCTTGCTCTGTTTCCCAGGCTGGAGTGTAGTGGTGATGTCTCGGCTCACTGCATGCCTGGCTGCATGCTGCCATGCTTGGCTAATTTCTGTATTGTTAGTGAATAGAATTTGGGGTCTTGCCATGTTGGCCAGGCTGGTCTTGAACTCCTGACCTCAAGTGATCCACCCACCTCCGCCTCCCAGAGGGCTGGGATTACAAGCGTAAGCCACTGCACCCGGCTTAGATCAGTGTTAATTTTGATTTTTCCATAGCAAGTACCTTGCCTGTAGTAAAAACCCAGTAATATGTGCTGAATTGAATTAATATTACAGGTGGTATTCTTCGGATGAAGGTGTTGACGTAGACTAGATTTTTTAAACTATGTTTGTTACTTTGAGAAGTACATGAAAATAAATTTGTGATATGCCTCCAAGTTATGATTTCAGAACTTGCTTGATAAAGGTGATCATGAGTCTAGTATTTTTAAAAAGTTTTAAGTCATCTGAACAAATTAAGAAATTCGTCTCTTCTTCTTTTTTTTTTTTTTTTTGCATCATATACTCACAAATCAAAATCATTAAAGTAATTTCAGATGGGAAATGAGAGATTCAGTGTCCTTTGTAAAAGATGATTAATATTTTCTTGAAGATCTTTTTAACAAGATTGATATAGATCAGACATGGTGAGAAAGTTGATATATGTTAAACATAATGAGAAATTTGTCAGTGCAATTTAAAAAAATGAATATAGTAAAACTTCAGGCAGTTTTGAATATTATATCTTGGTTAATAAATGCTTTGTATTTATTTTCTAAATTAAAAAGAAAATTACATTTTCTTTCAGTGCCGATTCCCCTTTGCTGTGGATAAGGATAGACCCAGATATGTCAGTACTGAGGAAGGTAGAATTTGAGCAAGCTGATTTCATGTGGCAGTATCAACTCCGCTATGAGAGAGATGTTGTTGCACAACAGGAATCCATTTTGGCTTTGGAAAAGTTCCCTACTCCAGCGTCTCGGCTTGCACTGACTGATATATTAGAACAAGAGCAGTGTTTCTACAGAGTAAGAATGTCAGCTTGCTTTTGTCTTGCAAAGGTGAGATTATGTATAGCAGAAAGAAGACAAGATGACTATCATATGTATTTCTTTATATCTCTGAAAATGAATTAAAATTCACGTAGTCTTTAAATTTATTTGGTAGCCAATTCTTTGAAAGCTTTTGCCAAATGCCTTTAAATTAGTAGGACTATTTTGAAAGAAACCCGTTTTGACCTGAAAACAGATATGCAGAATAATTTTATAATTGTCAAAATGAAATTAGATTTT
>NW_016107383.1:5822003-5828005 GCF_001604975.1 Cebus imitator | reverse complement strand
TGTTGACCAGGGTGGTCTCGATCTCTTGACCTCGTGATCCACCCGCCTCGGCTTCCCAAAGTGCTGGGATTACAGGCGTGAGCCACCGCGTCCGGCCGAATTAACCACATTTTTAAAGCAAATAATATATTTGGTGAGCAATTCCTTGGTTTGAGTGTTGTTTTATATTGTAGCACATGAAATCTCTCTCTCTCTGTGTGTGTGTGTGTGTGTGCGTGTGTGTGTGTGTGTGTGTGTGTGTGTGCATTTTTTTTTTTAAAATAAAGATGAGATCTCACTGTGTTGCCCAGGCTGGCCTCAAACTCTTGGGCTTCAGTGATACTCCTACTTCAGCCCCCGAAACAGCTGGGATTACAGGCATGTGCCACCATGCTCCGTTGTGCTTGGCTGATTGGTTAATCTTAATTATTTCACTGTAGTAATCATTTCACGTTGGTTTGGATTTAGGAATCCATATTAGTGATAAGTAACTTAAAATGGTAGACTCTATATTATTCTAGGAAAGTTAATTAAGAACACCAAATATATTTCTTTAGATGCAAATTATCTGAAGGTAGAACAAACAAAAACCAAAAAAATGCAGACAAAATTAGGGCCAGAAATAATGTTTTCCAGGTATTTTTTAAAAACTTGATAATAGGTTCATTTTCTGTTTGGTGACTCTTGCCTTTCTCACTGTTAAATCCATTTGTCGTATATTTTAACAACTTAATAATGATTTTGATTTACTTTTAATGATAATAAGTGAGTAGTTGAATTCTTATGTTGTCAGATATATGAGAGAAAGCAGTGATTTTCTTTGATAATCATCTGCAGAGGATATAATTTCATTGTTTCTGTAAAATTTTTGTGATTCCTGTATGCTAAGATGTTAGCAGGTCCATAAAATTGTAGAATATGTTTAATCATAATTTCATTTTTTTCAGGTGTGATTTTTATATACCCTAAAAATATCAATTGCAAAATATAGGGTAAAGCAAGATACACTTTGGTAAAGCATGCTTATAGGCATAAATGGTAGCACTGCATTTGGCTTCTTGTTCAGTTAGGGTAGATTGAAAAATGTTCTTTAAAATTCATGATGTTTCTGTCTGATAAGTTTAAAATATTAGAATTATATCTGCCTAAATTAATAAAGACAAACTATTCAAAATATAAGTCTTTTGCATACATATTTTCCTAAACTTAATACTGTCATTTGGAAATTAATTGGTAGAAAATAATTATAAGTACATGTAAGAATTTTTTGGCTGGGTGCAGTGTCTCACGCCTATAATCTCAACATCCCCGAGCCGAGGCAGGAGTTCAAGACCTGGCCTGGCCAACATGGTGAAACCCATCTCTACTAAAATTACCAAAATTACTCAGGTGTGGTGGTACCCACCTGTAGCCCCAGCTACTCAGGAGGCTGAGGTGGGAGAATCGCTGGAGCTCAGGAGGCAGAGGTTGCAGTGAGCTGTGATCACACCACTGCGCTTTAGCCTGGGCAACAGAACGCAACTCCATCTCCAAAAAATTAAACGAGAAATGAATTCTATTCTTGAGACGTAGTCTCTCTGTCACCCAGGCTGGAGTGCAATGATGCCATCTCAGGTCACTGCAGCCTCCCTGCCCTGGGTTCAAGCAGTTCCCCCACCTCAGCCTCCCAAGTAGCTGGGATTACAGGCACCCACCATCATGTCTGGCGAAATTTTTTTGTATTTTTGTAGAGACAGGGTTTCAGCATGTTGGCCAGGCTGGTCTTGAACTCCCAACTTCAGGTGATCCACCCTTGATGGCCTCCCAAAGTGCCGGGATTATAGGCATGAGCCATGGGGCCTGGCCAAAAAAAGAATTTTTTTGCAGGGTGAGTTTGTATAGTTTCTTGGAAATGGTGATAAAATACTACATTGTTTTAAATTTCTGAGAATTAAAGTTGTTGAAAAACCAATCCAGTTGTAGTATTGATAACTTTTAAGAAGCTGTTTTATTTTAAAGTGTGTTTGCATTGGTAATAGAAACTACTTTGTTTTCTAATTATTTGCAGATTGCAAATTCAATGGTGAGCACATGGACAGGACCACCAGCCATGAAGTCACTCTTTACTAGGATGTTTTGTTGTAAAAGTTGTCCAAATATTGTGAAAACAAACAACTTTATGAGCTTTCAAAGTTATTTTCTGCAGAAGGTACAGTTTACTTTCTAATTTTCTCATGGTTTTTATACATTTCAGTTTAAGTTGGAGACTGTTCAAATAATAGGTGTGTTTACTTTCTTTGCCTCTGTTCTTTTTTTGCTTTTAAAATTTTTTCCAAAGTTTGATTAAGTGATTATAGATTTTGTGATCTGTGTGCAAGTAACTCACTGGCCACATTAATATTAAAGTGGCCAGAAATGTTTAATTGCCTTTTTGGTTGGTTACACGGGGGATGGAGAAGTGAGTAAGCGCTTCTGTCATCCGTTCCAGAATGTGGACAGCACATCTGAGGCAGAGACAACACGGTATAGAGCTCTAGTTTTAGTCCCAGTCCACTACTCACCAGCAGTTTTCACATGCACAAGTTTCTTAACCTTCTTCACCTCAGTTTATTCCGTTGTAAATTATCTTTTTTAGAATGAAGATCAAGTATGTAGTGTTTTATACTAAACTTATCATATGGTAAGTTTTCTACAATTAGAATTTTTAGAAAGTGGTGGTGTGCTGTGGTATGGTTAGAGTCATTGTTTTAGGAAAGGGTATGGGAATGACAGGATGATCAGCATTTGGGCAATTTGAATATCATTCATATTGTCTTTTGAGTAATTTTATAATAGGGTGGAGATCAGATTATCTAGATTAAACTAGAAAGGAGGAGTGAAGTTGAATTAGAGAGAACTCTCTAGTAGCAATTCTACTAGAAGTAGAGAGGAGCCATCCTCCTTTCTGACCATTTTAGGGGGTATAGTTATTTTGAGTAAGAAGACGGGTTAGTCCATATTTCCCCATGAGCTAGGGACTAAGATGTCTATTTATCTGTAGTTCTGCCTAGAATTTAATTTGCTTTGTTTTACGGATAGAGTTAACCAGTGTGTTTAAGTCATGTTTCTATTTCCTTAATAATGTTGCCTATGAAAATTTGGAAAGGGAAAAGTTAGGCTGGATTTCAGATGATTTATCATTTTTTCTTTAGAGAGAGCTAATGAAGCCTATTCTTTCATGATCTTACTCAAAGATACAAGAAAGGATACTATGTTGAAGATGAAGCAAGGTTGAGAAAAGGACTTTTTGGGTTTGTTTTATACAGATGAAGAAGAAACTTGAGGCATGTGTGACACAGGGAAAAGACCCAGTGGAGAGGGAGAGATGGAATAGTCAAGGGGAGAAAGTAAATAGAGAAGGTTGAGCAAGTTCTGGAAGTGTTAGAGGGTGGGGCAGCATAAGGAAGACCATTTTAGAAAAGATAAGAACATTCCTTTTTTTGAGGCAGGTGGAATGTAGATTGAAAACAAGTGAAAGATGTTGAGGGGAATGTTAGGCAAGTTGAAATTTATTTATGATAGAGGGAAAAGAGGAAGGATTGCACAGCAGTATTGGGGTGCCTTTTGAGAGTAGAAGTCAGGATGTATTTGCAGTAAATCTAATCAGCAGGGCAGAATCTGGATGATCCAGGTTTTGGGAAAGGTAGTAATGGTGTGATCAAAGAAGTCTGTGGCATCCTGTAATTTTATTGTTAAGAACTGCTCTGTACTACCATTTCACGAATGTATGATACAGAAGCAAGTCAATTTCTGTGTCTGCCTGATGTATCTGTCTCATGATGCCACTGTGCTTTCATGTGTCTTAGGTCAGTGTTTCAAATTGGAGTTATGAACCATTAGTGGAAGAGATCATGAGACCAGTATAGTGTTTTTTTGTTTGTTTTGTTTTGTTTTTTGAGACGAAGTTTTGCTCTTGTTTCCCAGTCTGGAGTGTAGTGGCACAATCTCAGCGCACTGCAACCTCTGCCTCCCAGTTTCAAGTGATTCTCCTGCCTCAGCCTTCTGAGTAGCTGGGATTACAGGCGTGAGCCACAGCGCCTGGCCAAAATCAGTGTAGTTTTTAAATAACAGGGAACAGAATGGGTAGTATTGAGGATATGGTGTTTGGGGTTTACTTTTAAATTTGTATACGTTGCATCTAAAGTGTGTATGTGTGTTAGGTTGTGTTATAAGATGTATTTTTTCCTGTTACTGTCAAAAAAAATCGGAAAGTCAGTGCTTTTATACCAGTGCACCTTTCTGATAATAATTCTAGTGGACAGGAGAGAGAGATTGGTGCCTAAATGAAACATGAGTCTCAAAGAGCAGAAAAGGCATAGGACGGGTATTTCTATGGAAAAGAGCCTTTCCCTCAGTTGTTCCTACAGCACTAACACTGACTGTTGTTGTTCCTGTTACCTCTGCTTTTTCAAGCAAGAAGAAGAGCCATCTTTCCTTCTCACCATTTTAGAGGGTATGGTTATTTTGAGTAAAAAGAGGGGTTAATCCCTATCTCCCCATGTGCTCAGGACTAAGATGTCTTTTCATCTGTAGTTCTGCCTAGAATTGAATTCACTTTGTTTTACTAATAGAGTTAACCAGTGTGTGTAAGTCATGTTTCTACTGTCTTAAAAATGTTGCCTATGAAAATTTGGAAAGGGGGAAAAGTTAGGCTGGATTTTAGATAATTCACATTTTTTTCCCTTAGGTTGAGGATTGGGTGTTCCATGAGGATTAGGTGTTGGGAGACTCAGTTTGTTCTAAGACTGAAGATTGACTTCATCTACTTAACATCGTTTAATCCTGAAAATGGTTTTGAGGAAATGAGGCTCCTACTCAGTAGGCAACTAGCTAAAGACACCTAGCACAGAAGGTAGTAGAGCTTAGGAGTTGAATAATGTTAAAGTATTATACTTTAATATGCTAAAGTCTATACCTTTCCCACTGTATCACACAGAAGTAATTCTAAAATCTATGTCTTTTCCACTGTATCGCATGGAAGTGAAATTACATAATTTACATTACATATATTTCCTCCAGCAAATGAGGGCCAAGGCCCATAGCCTACAGAGTGGTGTGCGGTCATGCAGCTCTTCCCTTGGTTTCCTGTCCAGGCCTTCTCCTGTGTTAGAATGCTTTGTGATATGTTGTCAGTGGAAGGGGTTGGGGTATGGGGGTGTTAGGCTCCATCTAGATGCCTATTTCAGCCCAAAAGTAACCCTTTTCTATATATAGTTTGAATTGTAGTAACAAAAAGTTAGGTTATGTGCTTTTAAAAGTTCTTTTTTTTTTCTTTTGTAGACTATGCCAGTTGCGATGGCTTTATTAAGAGATGTTCATAATCTTTGTCCTAAAGAAGTCTTAACGTTTATTTTAGACTTAATCAAGTACAATGACAACAGGAAAAATAAGGTGAGGTACTTTTATTTTTTTATCTTCTACAACAGTTTTCTTAGAAAGGCAAGATAATTTTCTTCATAAATATTATAAAACTACCCAGGGATATTTTGTTTCTAAATAAGCATTTAGTCTATAAAAATTATTGTTGAGTTGATGGTACTTGAAATTTCTAAAGATAGAGGCATATAAATGTGATTTATTAGAATAACCAGTGGATAAAAACAAGGATTAATTTTTAAATGTTCTTCAAACCTCTTGTAGTGTGGAGAGTGTAGTGCATCAAATTTGGGGGCATCAGCTAAAACTTGGTAAAATCTGACAGCACAATTTTATTTATATTGATTTATTTTTTGTTCACCTAGTGATACCTAGAAAAGATTTCTCTGTTGGGATTAACTTATTTGTTGATTCATTTTACCTTTTTCTTTTTTCTTTTCTTTACCATTGTGTCTGTATTCATTTATTTAGCAAATAGCAATTGGGTGTCATGCCTCAAAAATTATTTCATCCTACTTGTTATTAGTCCAACAGTCAGCAAATGTTTTTAAGAATATATGCAATCCTAGACAGTGTCGCATGTTAACTGGAATGAAAAGATGGTTGGTGTCTTTTTTTTTTTTTTTTTT
>NW_016107383.1:5817328-5820638 GCF_001604975.1 Cebus imitator | reverse complement strand
AAAAAAAAAAAAAAAAAAGTCACAGGCATGATTATTAAAACATGACTATTTTTAATGATAAAACAGTACTGTCTCTTTAGTTTAAGTAACATTCAAATAATTTGAGCTTAAAGACGCCTTTAAAAATTAACATTTAAAAAAATACATTAATTCGTTTTTTTTCTTGCCATCTTTTAATACCCTTGACTTCATCTCTGATAGGCTCTATGGTCATTGGTATCTCCCAGAATAAGGCATATTAGAGATCATAGGAGTCCAAGGTTATCTTTTAGTTGCCTTTGTCATGATAGTTCAACCATTTTTTTTTCTTGGCTCACTTCAACCTTCACCTCTCAGGTTCAAGCGACTCTCCAGCCTCAGCCTCCCAAGTAGCTGAGATTACAGGCATGCGCCACCACGCCGGGCTAATTTTGTATTTTTAGTAGAAACGGGCTTTCACCATGTTAGCCAGGCTGGTCTTGAACTCCTGAACTCGTGATCTGTCTACCTTGGCCTCCCAGAGTGCTGGGATTATAGGCATGAGCCACTGCACCCGGCCAGTCCAACCTTTTTTAATGAGTAGCAAGCTCATTTATGCATACCAATTTTAGGAAGCACGTGTTTTCTATTCTTTCATCATTATTTTGCCCAAATGGCTCAGATTTTCATGTAATTTAACACCAAATTAGAATAATAAAACAACTGGTAACTAAAACTAGTAATACTAAATTAAAATAAGTTATCTAGTGTTTTATTTCACTCAATACATGGGTGGCTAAGTAGTTTCCAGGGAAATTTTATCTGACGGATGGTATAACTGGCTATCTTTCTCATTGTTTCCCTTAAAAGTTCATAATTTTAGGACCACATTAAAGTTTTTTCAGCAAACAACCTTTGTTTTTTTTCTTTTTCTTTTTTTGTTTTTTTGAGATGGAATCTTGCTCTGTCACCCAGGCTGGAGTGTGCTAATGCGATCTCGGCCCACTGCAACCTTCACCTCCCAGGTTCAAGCAATTCTTTTGCCTGTGCCTCCCAAGTAGCTGGGACTACAGGCCCACGCTACCACCCCCAGCTAATTTTTGTATTTTTAGTAGAGATGAGGTTTCACCATATTGGCTAGGCTGGTCTCGAACTCCTGACCTGTGATCTGCCCGCTTCAGACTCCCAAAGGGTTAGGATTACAGGTGTGACCTGCTGCACCCAGCCAATACTAGGTTTTGATGATACTGAGATAAATAACTTATGATCATTCCAGTTACTTAATCTATAGTGAAAGAAATATACAAAAGAACAATATTTTTAATGAGATAAGTATTATGACATTAGGTTAATTAACCTGCTCAGGAAGTGCTTGGAAGGATTAACCCAAATTAAGGATGAGGAAGCCAGAAAAGGCTTCCTGAGAAAGGCTGAATCCAGAAAGAGCTGTAAATTGATGAGGTGAAAGGAGATCAAAGAGGGGGGATTACTTGAAGTCAGGAGTACGAGACCAGCCTGGCAAACATGGTGAAACCTTCTACTAAAAATACAAAAATTAGCCAGGCATGGTGGCACATGCCTATAATTCCAGCTACTTGGGAGGATGAGGCAGAAGAATTGCTTGAACCCAGGAAGAGGAGGTTGCAGTAAGCTGAGGTTGCACCATGGCACTCCATCCTGGGCGACAGGGCGAGAACCTGTCTCACAGAAAGGAAAAAAATGGCTACTTCTGCTTGCTTTTGTTTTTCATTTGCGTAGTATATCCTTTTCCATCGCTTTACTTTGAGTCTGTAGGTATCTTTTGTCATTAAGGGTGTCTCTTCTAGGCAGTAGATGGTAGTGTCTTGTTTTTTATGCAACATACCACTCATATATTTGTTTTTTAGAGATGGAGTCTTGCTCTGTCACCTAGGCTGGAGTGCAGTGGCGCAATCTCGGCTCATTGCAGTCTCCGCCTCCCAGGTTCAAGCAATTCTCCTGCCTCAGCCTCTTGAGTAGCTAAGACTACAGGTGCACACTGCCATGACTGGCTAATTTTTTGTATTTTAGTAGAGACAGGGTTTCAGCGTGTCGCCCAGTCTGGTCTCGAACTCCTGAGCTCAGTCAGACAGTTTGCCTGCCTCGGGCTCCCAAAGTGGTAGGATTACTGGCATCAGCCACCATGCCCAGCTCGTCTATATCTTTTAAGGGGAGCATTTAAGACATTTCTGTTCAAGGTTAATATTGAAATGTGAGGTTTTCTTCCTGTCATAGTGTTGTAGGTAGTTACCCTGGAGACTTAATTGTATAATTATAGGATCTGTGGGCTTTCTGCTTGCATGTGCTTTTATGCTGGTGAGTGTCATCCTTTCATTTCTGTGTTTTGAACTCCTTTGAGCCTTTATTAGAGGTCTGGTCTAGTGGCGATGGATTCCCTTTGATTTGCTTTTCAAAAATAAGGAGTTTTTCAATAGGTAGAGGAAGGAGAAAGGTGCCCTGGGAATAAGAACACAGCATTAACAAAAGTACAAGATGCATGAGAATACAGTGTGTTAAAGAAAGAGAAAAGTTACTAATGCACCTTCATGGTAAAGGGGTACAAAGCTGGAGGCAGTGGACTTGACCAAGCCAAGAGTCTGTAAATGGCCTGCTTGATGGTGTATGGGAATCCTCAGGCAGTAACAACTGAGTTGTGGCAGAACATGCAGTTGGTGGGAACCCCAGGATTGATCACGGGCCTGTCAGCGCGGGCTCTCAGAAGGGCTCCAGCTGGCAGCTGAAACAGTTGGGTGGGAGCAGGGCAGCCACGCTGCTGTTCTTTTGCTGAGGAAGGAGTTTGTCTGGGAAAGACTTTATATCATTTTTTCATCATTTATGAAGCTTAGCTTGGCAGGATATAGAATTCTTGGCTGGCGTTTTTTTTTTTTTTTTTTTTAATTTTAAAAGGCAAAAAATAGACCCCCAATCTCTTCCAGCTTGTATGGTTTCTGCTGAGAAGTCTGATGGGATTTTCTTTATAGGTGGTTTGACACTTCTCTCTAGCTGCCTTTAAGATTTGTCCTTTTTTGTTGACCTTGGGTAGTCTGGCCACTTATATGCTTTTGTGGGGTTTGTGTTGTATAGTTATCTCCCTGTTATCTGGATTTTTTTGTATCTGGATATCTGTCTCTGTAGCGAGATGGGGGAAATTTTCCTGAATGATTTCTTCAAATATGCTTTCCAAACTTCTTGCTTTTTTTTTCTGCCTCAGGACTGCCTATAAGTTATAGGTTTGGTCACTTTATGTATTCCATATTTCCTGATGACTTTGTCCATTTAAAAAAATTTTTTTTCTGACTGGGTTAATTCAAAAGACCAGTCTTCAAGCTCTGAA
>NW_016107383.1:5786750-5817271 GCF_001604975.1 Cebus imitator | reverse complement strand
TTTTGAAATTCTTTAAGTGAATTTTACATTTCCGAAAGTTCTATTTGTTGCTTTTTAAAAAATACAGCTATCTGGTCTTTCATCTCCTGAATTGTTTTTTTAGTTTGTGTTGGTTTTCAACTTTCTCTTTGTCTCACTGGGCTTCCTTACAATCCATATTTTGAGTTCTTTATGTTAGGATCCAGTGATACGAGAGCTAGTGTGTCACAACATTCTGTTTCTTCGTGGTGCTGGAGTTGTGCTCATTCCTTCTCATCTTACATACTTTCGTTTGGATGGGATTCCCCCTCCCCTCCCACCTTGAGGGTGTGACTATAAAGTATATTGGGAAGGGTCTTTTTTTGGTTGTGCTTTTATAGCCCTGTGTACTTCTGTTATCAGGGTTTGTATTGGGTTGTGCAGTTCAGCCTACAGGCCAGTAGGTGGTGCCTACAGGTAAGAGCCTGATCTTTGTTTACTGTGTGGTACTCTTGTTTTGTTTCAGCCCTGCTGGCGGTGGCTGGTGGAGCTCCTAGTGAAATGCACTGAAGTCTCTGTGCAGGGGGTTGCACTGGGACCAAGTCTTAGGCAGAAGCGTGACCTCTTTCCCTGTCACACTCCTGTACTGGGGCTCCTGACCCTCTGTGCAGATGCACACTGTTGTCTGTCTCCAGGCCACAGGGTAACTGAGAGCCGCAGAAGACACTTCTCTCCCAGTTCTCCACTGGAGTGGTTTCACGCTGGAACTCCTCACTCAGCCCAATACACACAGCTTTGTGGCTTGCCTGTTCTCCATTGTGATCATGCTGCTGCTTCAAGCAGAGAGGGGAAGGGGCTCCATCTTTTGGCACATGCAGGTGGGTGTCAGCTGTGGTGCTGTCAGCTGGCTGGGTCAGCCTGAGCTCAGACCCGATGGACCTGATAGACATTTACAGATCATTCTACCCAACAACTGCAGAATATATATTCCTCATCTGCACGTGGAACATTCCCCCAAATTGACCATATGCTTGGCCAGAAAGCAAATCTTAGTACATTAAAAAAAATCAAAATCATATCAAGTATCTTCTCAGTCCACAGTGGAATAAAATTAAAAATCAATACCAAGAGGAAAATTAAGGAGTTTTTCAGTAGGTTTAGGAAGGAGAAAGGTGCTCTGGGGTTAAGAACACAACATTAACGAAAGTACAAGACACATGAAAACGCAGCGTGTTAAAGGAAGAGAAAAGTTACTGATGCACCTTCATGGTAAAGGGGTACAAAGCTGGAGGTAGTGGACTGGACGAGGCAAACCTCCAAGCCAAGAGTCTGTAAATGGCCTGCTTGATGGTGTATGGGAATCCTCAGGCAGCAACAGCTGAGTTGGTGGCAGAGCACGCAGGTGATGGGAACTCCGGGGTTGATCAGGGGCCTGTCAGCACGGGCTCTCAGAAGGGCTCCAGCTGGCAGCTGAAACAGTTGGGTGGGAGCAGGGTGCCTTCCTGCTGTTCTTTTGCTGAGGAAGGCAGATGCCCTCAGCTGGAGCTTATGAAGGCTGGCAGCTGTGGGATGTGTGGCCCGCTTGCTTGCCCTTCCCTCTTAAAGGAATGGTGGTGTATTTCGCTGTCAGGGACATGCAAACGTGCTCAGCCTCCCCCTCTCTCCCTGGCCTCGAGGTGGCTGGGTGGCATCTGTGGTGACCTGTGATAGTGACAACTGCTCCTGCAGGAGCCAAAGGGCAGGTCTCTGGCTTCTTGGGGCTGGGCTCTCACAACACAGGGCCACAGCCAAAATATACATGCAGGGGCAAGGCAGATGCGCTGTGGACCCAGCGCTGGAGAAGGGGGACCTGTTTAGCAAACAGCAGCTGAGGCAAACCGTTGTTCTTCCTTCTGCAGTCTGCCTCCTCCTCTGTATTGTGGCTGCCGTATCTATTTTTGGGTTGTGTGAAAATGCTGGGCCTGCCTGCTCCTTCCCTGGTGGGGCAGTAGCAGCTGGCACCTGACTGCTCAGGGACCAAAGCCTGTGGGATTCCACGTAGACTCCAGCAGTGGCTCTACACAGTCTCCAGGCAGCTCTGTGTATTAGACTGGAGGCCTGAGGGGCCAAGAGGGCTCGGCTCCCTGCGGCTAGGATTGTAAAAGTTCACAGTGGAAATGTGGAGCCCCAGGGGTCTCTCACTCACTCACACCTTCCCCACATTAGGGAGCTTCTTCCAGCTCCACACCTGACCTGGTTCAGCCGGCTGCCCGGCTTTGCTCTCCTCTGCTTTCCATGACTCCATTGCTTCTCTAATGAATTCCAGCCTGCCCTCTTAGATGATATGATTGAATTGTTCATTTTTACTTGCTACTTTGATTACTCTCTATGAGAGAGGCGTCCGCTAGCTGCTTCTAATCAGCCAGCTTGAACCGCAACCTCAGTGTTACTGTTTTGTATCACTATTTCTGTGTTTTTATTTCATTTTAGATACTTTTCCTCCACAAAGTTATATTACAAGAATCCTTGAGATTGGAAGCTAGTCCCGCTTATCCCCCTGTTGGCAGTGGCTCTGAGTTCTGTCTCATATACATTAAATTTGTGGAGGCTTACTGAATCAGAAGATATATGCAGGTGTGTGCACATATGGGTATGTGTGTAAATCAGAAAGCATGTGTGACACTTTTTTTAAATGATTCTGAGAGCCCTTCTCTACCCTATTTGTAAACTTTTCCAGAAGAGGTTACTGTATACCTGCATATATCATATATCTTCCATCAATAACTTTTTGTTGTTTTTTTGAGACAGTCTTGCTCTGTTGCCCAGGCTGGGTGCGATGTCGGCCCACTGCAGCCTTTGCCCCGTGGGTTCAAGCGATTCTCCTGCCCCAGCCTTCCAAGTAGGTGGGATTACAGGTACTCACCACCACACTTAGCTAATTTTTTATGTTTAGTGGAGACAGGGTTTCACTATGTTGGCCAGGCTAGTCTCGGACTCCTGAACTCAAGTGATCCACCCAGCTCAGCCTCCCAAAGTGCTGGGATTACAGGTGGGAGCCACCATAAGTCTTCACTGGTAAGCAAAACTTCCATAGACTATCCAGCCTTCTTCATGCTATAGCTTTATGATGTAAAATATTTATACCCTTTCATGTATAACAGATTTTCTCACTTCCAACATTTTGGGTTGGGTAATTCTTTGTTGTGGGGCTGTCTGATGCACAGCAGCATGTTCAGCAGGATCCCTGGCCTCTCCCCATTAAATGCTCCCAGCACCCCTTACCTCAGTTATTATGATATGCAGAAATCTCTCTAGACATTGCCAGAAGTCTGAGGGGCAGAACTGTGTTGAGAACCACTGATGTGTGGGGATAATATTAAGAAACATAGTTTATTACAACAGATTCCTAAATCAATAAGTAGGTTAGCTGAGATAAAATTATTAAAAAAAGAATTTATTTGTGAAGTTAAATTGAATTTAATATCATAGTTGTAGTGTGTATGACCAAGTGTGAGACTTGATTCTTCCTTCAGCAGCTCTGATGATACCCGCATCATCTTTTCTGTCTCCATGTCCTAGTTCAGGCCTTTATTCCTTCCTGGACTCCTGAAAAAGCTGTGTCACCTTGAGCAAATTACTTAATCTCAGTGTCTTAGTTTCTTCATCTATTAAGAAAAAGGGTGTTAGTAATAGTACCTCTATCTCAAAGGGTTTTTGTGGAGATTGCGCTAGATAATATGTAAAAAGCACTTAGAGGATTGCCCGTGGTTATGTTGCCTATCATTAGCAGTTGCAACATTATCATCATTCCTAGCAATACCTTTCCTCTTAAAATAATTTTATAGTTAAACCAGAGTAATCTTTGTAATGGAGCTCACCTGAGTTTCCTTCCTCCTTAAAAAAATTCCCTCCTTAAAAACCTTCAAAGACTGTCCAGTGCTTATAAGTAAATGTTTGCACAGCATTCAATCACATTTTGGTCCCAGCCCACCCTCCAGCTTTGTACCCCTTTCTGTTTTGCTTGCAAATAAAATAGTTCTTGTCTTGAAGAAGTCATCTTATCTCTGTGTCTCCAGAACACTTAACAAGTACTAGATGCCTATATTCATTTAATTGTGCCTGTGTGTCACAATCACTCTCTCAATCATTATCTGGCTACTATTTAGGAAGTATTTAATTTGTCTCCTTTAGTCAGAAAGCCCACAGAACTTACCACACTGTATAACAGCAAAAACACAACAGTGGAGATAAATTAGATTTAAATTTCCTCTCGGTAACCAGATATTTTATTTCCTTTGAGAACTGTTATACCTGACCTACTGCTTTCTGGATTTAAAAGACATATTGTTTAAATAACGTATTAATTAAAAACATTTTGGTAAGATTTTTTCCTTCCCAGTCTGCTGGTTTATTGTGGTCTTAATTTTAATGTTCCTTTTTTTCCCCCTACACATGAATTTCTTTTACTTGAAGAAATTGGAATTTAGGATGGCGGCAGATCACATTATATTCAAGTAGAAGAGGAATATGTTTTATACATTATGTCAGTTCTCTTGTGAAGTGTTTATATAATTTAATTCCTCTATACTACTTTCTACTTTGTGTAGTGATTTTACTTAAATTCTTTGAAATGTACCTGTTCCTGTGGTTGAAGGTGTTTGTCATCCTTTGTTTAGCAAATAAAAGTAAGACACAGAAATTGAGAGTCTAAAATTACACAGGAAATGTAATCTGGGAACTGTGCTGTAAGGCCCTGCTACCCATTTGTGTGGTGATGTGTTTAGTATTACCATGTTACTTTACAGCATGCTGTTATGCTTGCTACCATTTATGATTTTGTGTGGCACACACTGGTAGATCATTATATTTTATACTTCATTATTGTTGTGGGACAACATACGACTCATTATGTTTTCATTTTGAGAAGAAGGCTAATCAGTTTTTATAGTCAGATGCTGTAAATTAAGTAGTTTTATATGACTTAGTACCTCAGAATACTAAGGATTGCGTAAATGCAAATAATCACTGTAACAAGTAACACTGATAATAACTAAGCTTTTGTGCATTCCATGCCTTATGCCGAAACATAGATGATCTAATATCCTCACCAGACCAGTGAATAAATGCTATTATTTATTATTATTTGAGATGGAGTCTTGCACTGTCACCCAGCCTGCAGTAGTGGTGCGATCTTGGCTTACTGCAGCCTCTGTCTCCTGGGTTTAAGCAATTCTCGCGCCTCAGCCTCCTGAGTAGCTGGGACTACAGGCGCCCACCACCACACCTGGCTAATTTTTGTATTTTTAGTAGAGATGGGGTTTCACCATGTTGGGCAGGCTGGTCTCAAACCCCCAACCTCAAGTGATCCACCCATCTTGGCCTCCCAAAGTGTTGGGATTACAGGCATGAGCCACCATGCCCAGCCTTAAATACTATTATTATCCCTGTTTTCGTGTGAGAAGATTGAGGCTTATAAAAGTTAAGGGATGTCACCCAAAGTCACATGATCGTTCTCTGTGGCTCCAGTAAACAGAAGCTGTAGAAATTAAAATTTTAATAATTACAGTGGTCTGAAAGCAAAGCTTTATAGTGAGTACTTTTGGGGGTATTTTTTCTTTGGTGGTGTTTGTTTGTATGTGCCTTTTTTTTTTTTTTTTTCCTGCCCTGTATTTGAACATAAAAATGTTCAGGGACTCTGCATTATGTGTGTTAATGTGAGCTTCTGTCTCCACAATAGAAGTCAAAAGGGGGCAGATCTTCTTCCAGTCCTTTGGCAGTTTGTATTAGCACAAAGTATTCTCAACAGAATTCATTTGCTTGCTCCATGTTCAATTTCCCAGGCCAGAGCATCGTTTGCTGAGTATTAATCAAGCCACATCGAGATCACCTTTCAATAAATTGTTTCTATGAGAATTGACTGGGATATAGATTAGGATTTTTTTTTTCTTATGGCTTCTTTCTCTTTGCTTCTCTGGCTTGAACTCTTACACTAGCCCTCTAATTTCCTTATACTTCCCCTCCTATTTTCTGTCTTTTTTTTGCTGAAAACTTTGGGACTGTTTTTTTTTCTATTTTATATTCCAGTTTAATTTTGATCCTTATTTCCTGCATGTTTCTTTCTTTTTAAAATAATGTTATGCTAAAAAATAATAATGTCATGCTATTGGAAGGCATACCTTAATTGGTTATTTCTCAGACAATATTAATGACAGTTTAAAATTTTTTTTGTTCCCTACTGGTTTTCTTGTTCTTGCATTCTCTGTTTCATCCACGTTGGTTTTTGTTTTTGTGGGTTTTTTTTTTCTTTGTTCTGATCTCTTTTTTTTATTTTGTTGCTTCCTTCAAATATCTGGTGATGATTGCTTATATGTTAATATGTTAAAGTATAGCATCAAATTGCAAACTGTGTTACAGCAAGATTTGTGGACTGTGGTCTCCTTTTAGAAGTATATGGCTAGGTTACTATAAGAGTACCTGACAAGTAATAAGTATTTATTCAGTAAACTAATGTATCGTTGATAATAATGAATCTCTTTTACTGTTTTCCGAAGTGACTGTATGCAGAGTGGAGTTGAATGTTTACCAGAGGACTTGCTTATGTTTTGGGATAAATTATATTTTATCTAATTTTACGTATGTTTTATTTTGTCAATTTTGATCAGAAGAATTAATTTTGTTATCCTCAATTATTCTTTGGCCTAGTTTTCAGATAACTATTATCGTGCAGAAATGATTGATGCCCTGGCCAACTCTGTTACGCCTGCAGTCAGTGTGAATAATGAAGTTAGGACTTTGGATAACTTAAATCCTGATGTGCGACTCATTCTTGAAGAAATCACCAGATTTTTGAATATGGAGAAACTCCTTCCAAGCTATAGACATACCATCACTGTCAGGTAATGATTAAATTCTTTACTTTAAAGTTATTTGTTCTTATAACTATAAAAATGTCCTAAATTTTTTCTCTCTCTAACTACATAATTTTTTAATTACTTGAGATTATATTGTATATGTAGTTTTTGTATTCTGTTTATATTATAAATACTTTCTCATGTCATAAATTCTTCGTAAGCATTGCTTTGATGTCTGCATATTCTTTTATTGGATATTGTATAAACATTCTCTATCTCTATTGTTAGCCTTTTCTTAAGAGGACTTTTCACTTTTTTTTTTTTGAGACAGAGTCTCTGTCGCCAGGCTGGAGTGCAGTGGCGCGATCTTGGCATGCTGCAACCTCCGCCTCCCAGGTTCAAACAATTCTCCAGCCTCAGCCTCCCAAGTAGCTGGGATTATAGGCGTGTGCCACCATGCATGACTAATTTTTTGTATTTTAGTAGAGTTGGGGTTTTCACCACATTGGCCAGCTGTTCTCAACCTCCTGACCTCATGACCCACCTGCCTCAGCCTCCCAAAATGCTGGGATTACAAGTGTAAGCCACCACGCCTGGCCTGACTTTTCACTTTTACCAGCTTTATATGGCTATCAAGAAGTTCTCCCTGTTTAAGAGTTTGCTAAAAGTTGATTCAAACATGAACAGTTTTAACTTTCTAAATAGTGAATAAACTATGTTACTAAAACATTTGGAGAAAATATTTATATTTTATGCTAAATGTTTTTTTTAAAAAAACTATTCTTGTTACAAGTATAACACTTAAAACTTTTGAGTTTTGGAATTTGTTTTCTTTCTTTTTTTTTTTGAGACAGAGTTTCACTCTTGTTTCCCAGGCTGGAGTGCAGTGGTATGATCTCAGCTCACTGTACCCTCCGCCTCCCGGGTTCAAGCGATTCTCCTGCCTCAGCCTCCCAAGTAGCTCGGATTATAGGCATGTGTCACCACGCATTGCTAATTTTTGTATTTTTAGTAGAGACGAGGTTTTACCATGTTAGTCTGGCCGGTCTCGAACTCCTTACCTCAGGTGATTCACCCACCTTGGCCTCCCAAAGTGCTGGGATTACAGGCGTGAGCCACGATGCCCGGCCAGAATTTGTTTTCTTTTAACAGAATTTAGATGTTATTTTTATCATCATTGCAAAATATTATAGTTATATGTCACTTAACAGGGATATGTTCTGAGAAATGAGTTGTTAGGCAATTTTATTGTTTATGCAAATACTTTAGAGTGTATTTATACAAACCAGATGGTGTAGCCTCCTATACACCTAGGCTTTATGGTATAGCATATTGCTCTATTGCTCTTAGGCTATAAAGCTGTACAGTGTGTTACTATACTGAATACTGTAGGTAATTGATAACACAATGGTAAGTACTTGGATATTTAAACACATTCAAACATGTGAAAGGTATGGTAAAAATATAGTATAAAAGATAATAAATGGTAGCCCTGTATAGGATACTTACCATAACGTAAATGGAGCTTACAGGCCTGGAAGGTGCTGTGGGTTTATCAGTGAATGTGTAGTGAATGAATGTGAAGGTGTAGGACATTATTACCATCCACTACAGCAGATATAATAAATACTGTGGACTTAGACTACACTAAATATATTAAAAATATTTTTTCTTCAGTGATAAATTAATCTTAGTTTACTAGATGACCACCATCATATATGCAGTTCATCATTGACTGAGATGTCTTTTATGTGGCACGTGACTCTTACAGAATTAAAGGTGGATTAAAATCACCTCAGTTTTTAAATTTATTACCGTAAAGGGATCTCTAATGCCTAGGAAACAAATTTAATTCATAATACTTCAGTGAAAGTTGTTAACATACGTATTTATTTTTTTCCCTAGTTGTTTGAGAGCAATACGGGTACTTCAGAAGAATGGACATGTGCCAAGTGATCCAGCTCTTTTTAAATCTTATGCTGAATATGGCCACTTTGTGGACATTAGGATAGCAGCTTTGGAAGCAGTTGTTGATTATACTAAAGGTAATACTTTAGAAGTACATGCTCATGTCATTTTATAAAGAAATATTTACTTTTTAAAGCCTGTCTTGATTATTGGGGCTTTCATTATATGTACAATACAGATATTTTCATTTTGAATTCTTGACTCACTGATTTAGAAATCATCTTTGATAAATGTAGAATTCACATAAGAGTTAATAAATGAGGGAAAGGAATAAAATTATAGGTATCTTTGGCCTTTCCAGGAAGTCAGTGTTCATCCTGTAGCTTTAATTGGATGTTATTTTAGGAAATAGAAGATTTTTGGAAAATGTCTAAGAAGGATTCAAGAAAATATCTCACACCTGTGTAAAAATTTGTGTCTGTGAAAGTAGAGGACTAGACATGAACATAAACTTCAGTAAGGGAATTAGGCATGAATTTGGAAAAACATAAAGCCAAAGTATTGCTAAGAGAAGAATACACATATATTTTTTTTAATTTAGAGGAGAAAGGTAGAAGAGATGGAAATGTGAAAAAGTCATGAAGAATAGAGCAGGTAGAGGTCAAGTAGAGGACAAGTAATCCAAGAAATAACAGAATACCCTGGGAGGGTGTAGATGCAGCAGACCTACAGTCATTTCTGATGAAATTTTAATTTTTAAGGCTAAAGGAAAATGTGTGTTTCTAGTACTATCAGAACCAGATTATTGTACAAGGTAAAATAATACTGTGGCCTCTGAATTCTTTAGAATATGAGGCATGAAAAGACAGTGAACATATGGCTATGTAATTTTTAGGGAAAATTATGACCCAAGTTTTTCTACCTTGCCAAAGTTCTTGCTCATGTAGCCTTAGAGAACTAGAGCAGCATCTCTTATGTAACATTCTTAAAAACATAACTCCCAAAGATAATTTTCAGCTGAACTGGATGTGAGTCAAAATAAAAACTCAAAATTGGTGGAAATGTGAAATGAAAGAAGTGGTGCTGAATAACTATGCCTGACAAATACGTAACCTTACATATTTGTTAAACTTGCTGTAAAATTTAATGCATATCTCAAAAATAATTTTTAAAAAATAATATGCAAGAAGGAACATGTAAATACAATCTAAGTCTAAAATTCCAGATTCTAGCACTAAAATATGAGAGGAGAAAAGAACTTAAAGTATGCTAAACTTTTGTCTGACTGCAGAAGGAGAGGAAGGGGTGAGAGAAGTTCTTCAGTAGATACTAGTTCAGTTTCAAGTTGGGGAAACTCTACTCAAGTCTTCATAATTTTTGGTAAATTTCTGTAGAAAAATTTGTTCACAGTCAGAAAATAAAGAAAGTGTATGTTCTTTTTTTTTTTTTTTTTTTTGTGTCTCGCTGTCACCCAGGAGGTTAAGCTGGAATGTAGTGGTGTGATCTTGGCTCACTGCAACCTCCCCAACCTGGGTTCAGGTGATTCTCCTGCCTCAGCCTCCCGAGTACCCAGGTGCAGCACACGCAGTTATTTTTTATATTTTTAGTGGAGATAAGGTTTCACCGTGTTGGCCAGGATGGTCTCAATCTCTTGACCTCATGGTCAGCCCGTCTTGGCCTTCCAAAGTGCTGGGATTACAGGTGTGAGCCACTGCGCCCAGCCTATAATGTGTATATTCTTAGATGATGACCTGACTTCGGAAAGGACTGTCAGTTGTGCTTCCTTTTTATTGAAGGTTAAAATATTCTTTCCTGTTAGAAATAATTATGAAAACAGTGATTTCGTTATTAAGTGAATTTTTTGGCATGAAAAAGAAATGTAATCCTCTACCCATCTCCATTTCTGTTTTGGCAAGTTTTAAAATCCACCAAATATGCCACTGTTGCCGGTCTTTTTTCCCCAGATGTTTGAGTGGTGTTTAATGTCTCATAAATATAAGTTAGATATTAGACTACCTGAAATGAAATGTCTCATAAATATAAGTTATAAATTAGACTACCTGAAATGATATAGAATACTAGTAGGATTTCCAAAAGGATGCTAAACTTTAATAGATAACATTTAATTGGGAAACATCAATCCATACTTCATTTTTGTTCATGTCTAAATGTAAACTACGACTTCAGACTTCATGTTTTGTTAAATTGTAAATTTAAATATCAATGCTCAAGTTAGAAAACGGAAGTGAAAAGTATTGTGAGTAAAATTCTAAAGACAAAGTTTTTCAAATTATGAAAGCAAAACTTGTTTGAAAAGGTGAATGAAAATAGCTAGTCATTTTATGTCAACTATATTCATAGCACTGTTTTTATAACTGCCTTTTATATTATGCTTGAAAAGTTAAGAACTTTCTTTAGTCTTAAATGGAAGAAACCACTTGGGCAAAATATATGATATAGACGAGATAGCATTGTGTGTCAAATCTCTCTGTCATTTAAGCATCTAGAAAAACAATTGTATTTGAATAGATTTTGTCCAGTTAATCATCTCTAATTTACGGTTCTTAATTACAATTTGCTTTATGTTATGTTTGTCATTGGTTTGAGCTTCAGTAAAAAATATGTTCTTGATGGAACTTTATGTCTTGATGCTAGTATATAGCTTGATACTTAAAAAAGTTACAAAGTGGCCCATTGCATAAAAATACAAGAGTTTGCCTATAACCTTCAACTCTCATTGAAAATTAAGCTGGCCGGGCGTGGTGGCTCACACCTGTAATCCCAGCACTTTGGGAGGCCAAGGCGGGCAGATCACAAGGTCAAGAGATCGATTCCATCCTGGCCAACAGGGTGAAACCCTGTCTCTACTAAAATACAAAAATTAGCTGGATGTGGTGGTGTGCACCTGTAGTCCCAGCTACTTCGGGAGGCTGAGGCAGGAGAATTGCTTGAACCCTGGAGGTGGAGGTTGCAGTGAGCCAAGATAGCGCCACTGCACTCCAGCCTGGTGCCTGGTGACAAAGAGAGACTGTCTCAAAAAAAAAAAAAAAAAAGAAAAGAAAAAGAAAATTCAGCTAAGGCAGAGTCCTGAATATTAAATGTAAACTCCCTGCTTGTCACTCGTTATTCATTAATTTGTTATAATTAACAACAAATACATTTTATTTTTAGTGGACAGAAGTTATGAAGAACTGCAATGGCTACTTAGTATGATTCAGAATGACCCTGTACCCTATGTAAGGTTAGTTTATGTGCTATGATGCTATAATATTTTGTAAGTCCTATAGTGAATTGGATAATTTGAGATTACACATTAAATACTTATTTAAAAATTTTGAAAATATGGGAATATCTTTTGCATTTATTCATGTCCTTTTTAAATTTGATTTTCAAATTTACCTTTGGAAAGACATTTTCAAAATGCATTGTTTATTAAGTATATTCCCTGTAATTGTATATATTATTTCTATTGTAAGTTAAAGAAACCTATGTAACACTTTATAATAAACATGAAGGATTCTTTATATACCAAATTATAAAACCTCTTTATTGATTAGTTTCACCATTTTAAAAGTAATTATGAGCAGTGTTTTGGGATATATCCATTTATTCCTTTCTATCACATATAAAGTGTCCATTTTTATTAGACTTGAAATTTTTTAAACAGGTAATATAACATTAATATTTTATGGGCTGGGTACTTTGGCTCATGCCTGTAATTGCAGCACTTTGGAGACCCAGGTGGGAGGATCAATTGGGGCCAGGAGTTTGAGACCAGCATGGGCAACAAAGCAAGACCTTGTCTCTACAAAAAGTAAAAAAAAAAAAAAAATTAGCTCGTCACAGCAGTGCATGCCTGGAGTCCCAGCTTGAGAGGCTGAGGTGGGAGAATTACTTGAACCCAGAGTTCAAGGCTGCAGTGATCTATGATCATGCCACTGCACACTGCACTTCAGCCTGGGCAACAGAGCAAGACTCCATCTTTAAAAAATTTTTTTTTCAGCACTTTGAGAGCCTGAGGCAGGTAGATCACTTGAGGTCAGTAGAGCAGCCTGGCCAACATGGTGAAACCCCATCTCTACTAAAAGTACAAAAATTAAGTAAGTGTGGTGGCGGGTGCCTGTAATCTCAGCTACCCAGGAGGCTGAGGCAGGAGAATCACTTGAACCCAGGAAGCAGAGATTGCAGTGAGGTGAGATCACGTCACTGTGCTCCAGCCAGAGCAAGACTCCGGAGTTTCACCATGTTGGCCAGGCTGGTCTAGAACTCCTGACCTCAAGTTATCCACCCGCTTGGGCCTTTCAAAGTGTTTGGATTACAGGCCTGAGCCCCTGTACTTGGCCAAAAAAANAAAAAAAAAAAAAAAAAAAAAAAATTATTAGCAGGGCTTACTTGGCATTTAGAGTAATTTGAGTGACTTGGAAAGCAGTCAGACAGAAACTTCACTTTTCTTCATCGAGAAAATTAGAAGTATAACAACTTAAAATGCTCTAACGAACAAACTTACTCACATTTTAAAATATATTATTTACCTATATATTATTGGCTCTTACAAATAGAATATGAGGCTTGAAGGATAAGAATTGTGTTTATATATAAAGATGAAAATATGGATATGAAATATCCATAAAGATTTATATCCCTGTTTATATTTCCTATCTGTAAATTGCACTCTATAATTACATTTCACTTGTATTCTCATAACCCTCTGTAGTCTTATTTCACACAGTCTTAAATTTCAAAGCACAAGAGGATGTTAACAGAATCTACATCTTTTAGTTTTATAGGCATTAAATTGCCACCTAAAGGGGTTAAATTATTTACACTACAATCTAGCAGTTTCACTTTTCCCATCTCCTTCTCAATTACAAATCCAATTTGATGTCTTACCACCATCAATTAAATGTAAAAATTTTCCCAATTCACCTTCTTTAAAGTTTTGCTAACTTCCACAAGAATTACAACTCAATTTCTTTCTTCCTCACTTATATCCAAGCATTGCAGTTACTCTTAGTAATTTCTTAGATTTGGTCCTAGGGCTGGTTTTTATGCTTTCATTAAATGCTAGACTATTGCAGTAAGTTTCTTACTTCTTTCTTTTCTCTAGTATTTTAATGGTGTCTTCCACTCATAGCAGTGGATGTTTTCTTTTCAAATTTTGTTTTCATTTCATTGCCCTATTTTTCAGAAAGCTTTATAATATGTTTAAGTAGCCTCTCATATGAGATGAAAACTCCCAATAGTGGAATTTAAATGTTACCATCTATTAGGATACTTTTCTCAACTTCAGATTGTTTTAAGGAAAACTTTTTACAATCTTTATCTTTAAAACGCTTCTGCACATTTCCATACTTTACAAATATACTATCATAATGACATATATGTTCATTTTATTATCTAAAATATAGACTTTTTGATCTATATGTAGATTCTTTTTGCCCCATGTTTTTAGAAGGCCTCATCACAAAGTAAGGTGATTTTAGAAACACCAAATCCACCAGATTTTTTTTTTAAATTACTCTCTTATCCAAACCACCAGAGTGTTTTAGTGAAAAAAAAATTAATAAATATTTAGGATATAGCATCATGTCTTTTGAAATTAAATAAACACGAAGCTAGATTTAAGAGAGAAAGCGATAAAATAGGAAGAAAGAACTATAGATAATTTTTTGATGTTTTATCATGTCCCCTACTCATAGCATCTGTCAGTAAATGGTCAGCAAAAATTTAATGTCTTTTAATCTTTCAGGCATAAAATTCTAAATATGTTGACTAAGAACCCACCATTTACTAAGAACATGGAGTCTCCGTTATGCAATGAAGCCCTGGTTGATCAACTTTGGAAACTTATGAATTCTGGTGAGAGAGCAGTGATTTAAATTTTATTATTATTATTAGAATCTTTTCATTTTACAACAGGTTTTCAATTCAATAGCATTTAAGAGCTAAAGTTAAAAGTTGAGTTTTTTATTTCTTTTAAGTAGACTATCACACCTTCACAGTGATGGCTGTACCTTTATTACGGATGTACTCACTCACTTTACTCCATAGGGTGGTTGAGGAAACAAAAATATTTATTTATATGACAGTGTCAAATGGTTAAGGTGTTATAAACATGAGCCTGCAAAGTATTATTATTATTTCGGAAAGTTACAAAGAGGTGAAAAATAAGTCTTCTCGCTTCTTTCCTTGGCCATCTAATGGACTTTTCCAGAGGCAACCAATCTCTTGTGTTCCTTTCCAGAGGAGTCAGTGCATATAGAATAACATACAGACTGTATTTTTCAAAGTACTTATTGTTCTGTACTGTGGAGATCATGATATCTCATCACAGTTTTATTTTATTTATTTATTTATTTATTTTTGAGAGAGTCTCTGTCGCCCAGCCTGGAGTGCATTGGTACAATTTTGGCTCATTGCAACCTCTACTTCCCAGGTTCAAGCGATTCTTCTGCCTCACATTCCCGAGTAGCTGCGATTACAGGTGTGCACCACCATGCCCGGCTAATTTTTGTATTTTTAGTAGAGACAGGGTTTCACCATGTTGGCCAGGCCGATCTCAAAATTCTGACCTCAGGTGATCACCTGCCTTGGCCTCCCAAAGGGCTGGGATTATAGGCATGAGCCTCTGTGGCCGGACACATCACAGTTTTAATTTACATTACTTGAGTGAGGTCAAGAGGTAAGAAAACAGTACTTAGGAGTGCTAGTTCTGGAACCATTTTGCTAAGGGTTGAATCTTAGCTCAGTTATTTACGTATTGTGTGATTTGTCTAAGCTGTAATAATACCTACTTTAAATAGAATTGAATAAGTTAGTATTTGTACAACACAGTGTCTAGCTCATATTAAATACTCAAAAATGCTATACTAGGATAATGATAGTTATCATTATGCTCCTCTTATATTTGAGCTATCTGTACTTCTTTTTCCAAGTTATTCGTATTGTTCGCTATTTTGTTTAATTGAATTATTGATTGTTTCCTGTTGATTTAAAAATGTGTACATTTAAAGAAAATTTGCCATTATGTCTGTGATCGGTTGAAATTGTAATAATGGTTTCTGTTTAAAGATTCAGTCAAAAGCTAGGCTGAAATGTGTTTTGCTTAAAGATAGCAAGAGTTGTTGGATACAGTGGGAGAGCAGTAGTGCAATGGCACAATCTTGGCTCACTGCAACCTCTGTTCTGGCAACGCTCTTGCCTCAGCCTCCCGAGTAGCTAGGATTACAGGTGCCCACTCCACGTCCAGCTAATTTTTGTATTTTTAATAGAGATGGGTTTTCTCCATGTTGGCCAGGCTGGTCTCGAACTCCTGACCTCTGGTGATGTGCCGCCTTGGACTCCCAAAGTGTTGGGATTACAGGCGTGAGCCACCGGGGCCACCTATTCATATATTTAAAAGGTTTGAGTATGTCACTTTATTTGCTCTCTATGAATTGGAAAATAACTTGTCCTGTTTATCTCATTAGTAGCTACTTCACTGACTCACAAATACAAAATTCTAATTCTTTTATTATTTAGTTCACTAATATTGAGATGTTAACTGATTGTATAACTTCTGTTTTTCAGTTTCATGAGTGCAATACCACCAGTAAAGGCACCATAGTAGATATTTATGTGAAATATAATAAAATTGAAAATAGGATGGCCCTTGTCCTCAAGGTCTTTAGAAAACAGCACATAAAACCAGTTTATGCTAAAATATTGCTAATCTTTTTTCTAATGTTTTCTTTAATCTCTGAAAGAATGATTGCTGCTTTTTACATAATGTTTTATATTTGCTACCTTTGGCTACCTTAAAAGATATTATTTCTGCCATTTAGAACCAGGGAATTAACACATAAGTTCAGGAACTTGTAAAGGATCATTTAACAGTTCATATGTGGCACTAACTCTACTGTATTGAATATATTCTTAACTGGAATACATGATTCCTGGGCCATGATAGGTGACAAATTTGAGGAAAGCACAGTGAAATATGAAGAATTCTTTTATTATTTTCTAAAGAAGATGTTTTAGACAAAATAAACATGTGTTCAAAATTAATGAGACAGTTTTTATAAAACATTTGAAGTCCATTGGAAGTTTTGATTATACAAATTGAAGCTGTGACTGATGTTTAGTATTTACTTTTGATAGTGTGCAGTATAGTACAGGTTTGCTTTGGTTTAAAATTCTTTGCCAATATCTAAATCAGTGAGATCAGTGAAGCTATAGTCATAAAAAATTCATTACTTAGTTTTTCAGATTTATAAATAAATGGGAACAGCCTGAACAATGGAGTGGCATGAATAATTGGGAGGGTTAAAAAAAGTGTTTTTGTAGAACATTGTACAATAGACAGGGAAGATGGACTAGAGAGGATTGTTATTTCCCTTCCATACCTGAACCTTTGGGATAAATGAATGAATCTGGTCTGAGAAATCCTTTTTTTGTTTAATTAAAAAAAAATTTAATGGTAAAAGTAATATAATCATGTTACAGAGTTTATCTGAAAAAACTACAAAGAAAGGAAATATTACATAATTCTATTACATCCTCACTATTTCGATTTGGGTATATTTGGCCTTTAGGGAAAAAAATTGTGTTTTGTGTTACATAGTTGAAGTAAAAGTTTAAAATAGCATTTTATCATGAGACTTTTTCACAGTGCTATATTATCTTCTTAATGGTTACTGTTTTAAGAAGTGGTAATGAGGATTCATCATAACAAAAGGAGCTACATCATCTAGGTCCAGTAATCTGGCGGAACCCTGCCTGCTCCTCACTTTGGGGCTCTTGGGCCATCTGCTCACTTGAGATAAGCATTATCAGGAAAACAGAAACTGTGAATGATGGAGATGAAATTGTATTCATTTATTTCTCTCTTTCTGCAAAGTAGATTTGAGGTATGTTGACTTTGCATAGTTACAAAATTTACTGAACCAATTTAAAACATAGGAGAGAATATCATGGTAGTTCAAAAGGACCATAAAATCAACAGGTACTTTTGAAGAATCAGAAACTTTTCAGTAGGAGAAATTGTGTATGGATTTATAGAAACAAGATTTTAAAAATTGAAATCAATTTGAGAGTGAAACAATGATACTCATGACTTTTAAAAATTCGTATGTCATTCAGTTAATACTAGTACTCATTTTAGAAATATACTAGGGGAATTTGGAGCTGAGAGACAGTTACAGGAACTGAGAACTCTTGGTAGCTACATCACCAGGAGGAAGGTTGTCAGACTTTTTTGTTGAGATTTCAGAGCTGCCTAGTCTCTGTGTGTTTCTTGGTGCGGAGTAACTCCACTTAGCCTTAAATTCTGGGAGGTACTCTAATATCTTTCCAAAATTTTTTTTGCTTTGTAAATATATACACACATTGACCTGTCTATGTGTATATTCACTCATACATGTGTCAGATATCTTAACCCATTCTTTATGTAATTTTTCATATACATTTTTATCTTCAGCATTTTGTTTTTAAAATTGTTAAAGCTTAAAAATTTAAAGAATAATATAGTACATAATCATATACTTTCAGCTTGATTCATCAGTTAAAATTTTACCATTTACTTTATCTCCTTTTCCTTTTCTTTATCTTATATTTATACCCTGTTTTTTTCTGAATCATTTGAAAATAAATGGCATCATGATCCTCTTCCCAAATACTTCAGTATACACTCCTGAGAATAAGGTCATTCTACATATCCACAATATGATCATCACACTGCACCCAGCATATAGCCCATATTCACAGTTCCCCAGTTGTTTCCAGAAATGCTCTTTGCAGTTCCCATACAGCTTTTAAATTAATGCTACACAGAAAGATAGTAAACATTTTTAAAGACAAGGATCTTTTACATTATATGATGTTTGTCCATGGTTGCTTAAGATTCTTAAATAGGTTTGTTTTTTTATTGAAAATATCTAATTTGCCAGGGGCAGTCGTTTTTAAAGGTTTCACATATTCATTCACTAGTTTTTTTCTTGAGCACTTTCCATTTGCCACTATGCTACATTTTCTGTGTGTTAACTAAGTATAATGGAAAGAGAGACATAGGTACAGATAAATTATAATATGAAGAGATAGTTGCTAATGTAAGGAGAACAAACTATTTGGCGAACCCAAAGAAAGGAGCCATGAACCCTGTCTGGAAGGCTTGAATGTTCATGGAGAGATAGCATTTGAGCTAGCTCTTGATGAATGGAAAGGAGTTTTCCAGCAGAATAAATACATTTTTAGGTAGTAGAATTATATATAAAAACCTCATGTTCTGAAGGAATATTTAGAAAATAGTGTTATCTGGAAAGATAGATTAGGATCTAAATGCAGAGGGCCTCGGGATTTGGGGCTTTATGCTTTGGTCAATGAGGAACAGGTGTTGATAGAACCAGGCTTACTTCGGTTAGCTGTGCGGGGGAGTAGCTTTTTTCCACGCCAAAGAAAATGATTTTCCTTTTCCAAAGGAATATGTATCAGAATTCGGAACATACTTTTATAGATTTAAGTAAGATAACAGAATTATAGGCCAAAACAACAGTAATTTTAAAATACATTAAAAAAATAAAAACCTAAGAATTGGAGATTTTTATTGGTGCCTTATATTTTATTTAAGACTTAAATACTTAACGGTGGTCTTGCCTAATTGAGTGATTTTTTTTATTTCTGAAGAAGCAGATCTTCATTGAGAATGGTATCTGACTGTATATCATCATGAAGGAAATTTTATCTGTTGCTTCCACATTGACCTTTAATTTATGGAACATTATTGAAAGAATGACATAAAAACACTAATTGTTCAAGTCATTGAATGCTGTTTATTCACATCATAATTTTTAGTGTTTGGAAATTTACAACTACACTCAAGGGGGTAGAATGAGGGACAACTTCTAATTCGGTTTGATAGGATTTGCCAGGTTTCAGAAAAGAAAATAAACAGTTTTGATATTAACATGAGAAGGTTTCAAAGTTCTGCCTCACCATCTCTCTCTCTCTGATACCTTCCTTCATAGGAATGGAAATGGTGGAGGAAAATGAAAACATATTGATTCATTTGTACATGAAATTATATATGTATACACACACACGCACATAAATAGAAATGAATTTGCTGTTTTTATTTACTGTACAATGCACAGAACAGTCAGGACAATAATACCCAGTGGAAGTTGTATTTCTGGCTTAACTGTGTACAGATTTCTAAGCTTCAGCCGTCAATAAGGAGTGCTGGGTTTATTCAGAAGTGTCCTGAAAACAGTGGCTTTCAGAGTGAATTTTCTTAGCAGCTTTTTTAGTTGATCAGTTTTAAGAGCAGTTACTTTAGAAAATGAAGAGATGATTTTTCAGTGGATCAGATTTACTACTTTGGTGGTGTTTGTCTCAGGGCACTTTCTGATTTGAAAAAGATCGTTAATATTGGGGTGGTAGTATTCTGATTCAGATAAATGGGGTTGGTCCCAGAGTATAACTGCTAATGAAGACAGGATGAATGGCACTTTTCCTGGGAGGAGAGACTAGTGACTGTCATTTTGTCATACGTGATCATTCATTGCCATAAGTGATGGGGAGAGGGGAGGTAGCTGGAAGATTAAAGAAGAGTCTTCAAAATATTGTAACTGAAGGCAGAAATCAGAGGCTGTTTCAGGCCCTCTCTTTCTAATGGAACTGATTGACTTGGAATCATCGAATTTTAGACCTGGTAAGGGGGATCTTAAAGATCATCTCAGTGAATTACTCTGATCATCTTAGTAACAGCCCAGGTGGCTGACTTGCCCAAGGTCACAGAACTAACAGGCAATTAATTAGAAGTGTTTTTTTTTCCCCATTCTATCTCTCATCTTAATTGAAATATACTAATGGGACAACTGTCTTAAGATTTCATTCCGTGATTTTGAAATACAATGAAATTTTGGCTTTTATTCTCTATTTCTTGCTCTCATTTGTAATTTTAACAAAATTCTGCTATTCATATTTTAGGTCCTCCGTAGTCCCCAATTTTAATATGTAAGTTCACTTTTAGAGGACAGAAAACACTATCAAGAATCTCCCTCAGGAGCAAAAAAAGTGATGTTCATATCTTTGCCCAAATTAAAGGTCTAGCAAAACCAAAAAGCCCACATAGAAATAAAAAGTAACCTAAATTACATTTGAGGGCTTCAAGTGCACTTAGCAGCCTTTACTGTGTTGCCTAATCATCCTCGAGCTGACTTTCAAAAACAAAATAAAAGCCGTGGCTCATCAAAATACACATACTCGATTTGTCTTTTAAAATTAATATTTGTATTTTTTAAATGTTTAGGAATTCACAGTTGAATGACTCATTTTGAGATCATCTACAGCATATGAAAGTTCAGGCTGGTTTTTGCAGGCAGTATTGATCTTCACGGTTTAATTTTCTCCCAAACAGTAAATGTACTCTAAACTGTTCTGGTTTTGTTGTTGTTGTTGTTGTTAACTGATAAAATGCCTAAGATTCACTCCTCCTCTTGCTATACCCATGTAGATAGATACAGGGCCAGCTGCTCTGGGTTGCCAGAATCTTTATTGCTCAAGAGTAGAGACCCTCTAGCCTTTGCTAATAGAAGCCCCCGGAATCTGATAACCTCCTCTTTGTGGAACTTTTATATATGTAAAATGCTTTGAGGAAGAGAAATGAATGCCTACAAAATAATACTACCTCAAGCTATTGAAGTGTCCACATGTGCATATTCCAGGAAGGGAAGATGCATTTCCAGTGTAAAATTCTTGCTTTTACTATGTAATGTTTTCTTCCATTACTTGTTTCTCTGTAGCTCTTGCCTCTCCCAGTGTTGTATGTTACACAGCAACAAAACTGAAAATGTCTCAAGTAGGACTGATGAGAGCTATTTCACAACAATATAGCATGCAAAGTGGCCTAGTACAGTGCCTATCTAGTATCAAAGTGAATTTACAGTTTTTTCATTACAGCTTTGCATATAATTAATAGATACCTATTAGAGTAAATCTGATGAGAATTACTATTAGTTGATAATGTATTTGCTTATACTAATATTTGTCAAAAACCACAAAGTTTAATATTTATGATACCCAAATTTTTTTCCTTTTTGTTTCACCTTTTTAAATATGATACTCTTTTAAAACTACAGTTCTTGGTAAAAATTAGATATTTATAGGGCCTTCTTTCCTTCCTTCCTCCTGCCCTTTCTTTATTTTTTGAGACAGAGTCTCACTCTGTTGCCCAGGTTTGAGTGCAGTGGCACAATCTTGGCTCACTGCAGCCTCCACCCCCTGGGTTCAAGCGATTCTCCTACCTCAGCCACCCAAGTAGCTAGGATTACAGTCTTGTGCCACCACATCCAGCCAATTTTTGTATTCTTAGTAGAGACAGGGCTTTGCCATGTTGCCCAGGTTGGTCTTGAACTTCAGAGCTCAAGCAATCTGCCCACCTTGGCATCCCACAATGCTGGGATTATAGGCATGAGCCGCCGTGCCGAGCTGGGTTTATTTTTCTTATCAAGAAGAATGTCCACATTTCTTCTGTTCACTTGTTTTATATCTTCAAGTCATTTAAAATTCTGATCATAGAGATTGTGCAACCCTAGCTGACAAATTTCATCTTTTCAGTCAATTTCATTTGATGATAATGTCTAGGGGAGTGCCCTACTGGGGAGAAAAGGAAGGGATAAGAACCCTGATATCAATCTGCTGTGATCTGTCATTGCAATGGGGTAAGATATGACTTGAGACAAAAACTCCTATTTCAGAGATGAAAAAACAGATTCAGAGAAATGGAGAGTACTTGCTTCTACTGTCTCAACTAGTTGAAACTGAACTTTCTCCCAGGCAGTTATTTTCCGGTCAAGTTCACATCTACTGCCCATTGCCATGCTTGTAATTTGCTTATTTCCGTTATTTTAAAATCATAAATAAGTTCTTAATAGAGTAACACAAATATAAAGGTGTTTAGCAAAATATTTTCCTCCTCTACAATAAGTCCAATAGAAGTTGTATAGTTTCGTATTATATTTCAAACCTGCAAAGTAGCAAGTTCTAGAGATCAGAAAATTTGTTTCCGTGATAGGGTATGCAAAGGCTCATGGAGGCTGTCTTCCTAACAGGCTGTTAATGAAGAGAATCAGACAAGATGAAGAGAGGATGAATGAATGTGGAATAATTACTGAGGAGAAAGAATAAAAAGGAAGATTTAAGGTTTAAAAAAATGCAATTTTTGGAATGTTAGACTTTTCATTACTGTCTGGTATTCACTTTGTAAGATGAAAGCTGTCATAAAGGTTTTTCCAGTTATAAAGTTCTCTTTGTTGCATAGGTTCTGGGACAGTTAAAATGTATGAATCAATGTGCATATTGACTTATTTCTGTATTGTTTACTTTAAGGTACTTCACATGACTGGAGGTTACGGTGCGGTGCTGTGGACTTGTACTTCACACTTTTTGGCCTCAGTAGACCTTCCTGTTTACCCTTGCCAGAGCTTGGGTTGGTTCTTAATCTAAAGGAGAAAAAAGCCGTCTTGAATCCTACCATAATTCCAGAGGCAGTAGCAGGCAACCAGGAAGCTGCAAATAATCCAAGCAGTCACCCACAGCTAGTTGGATTTCAGAACCCTGTAAGAATCACATGTATTACAGAAGATATAGTTTCATTAATACAGAGCCATCTAGAGAAGAGAAATTGTTTCCTGTGAACTACTGTAGTGAATTTTATAGCCACTAACAGTTTCTTTTGTCCTTTTAAAACGTGCTGGTTGACATTTGTTTAGCACTGTGCAAATTATAAAATGCTACTGACAGCTATATAATTTTACATAACAAATGATGTGCTCCTGGTTTTTTTATTCCTTCTGTGATAACCTAATGATTTTTTTGTACTTGAGTATAGAATTTCTTCTGTGAGTAGCAAAAGATATAAATGAATATTTTATCTTTGTTTTTCTTGAGACAGAGTTCTGCTCTTGTTGCCCAGGCTGGAATGCAATGGCACAATCTCAGCTCACTGCAACCTCTGCCTCCCAGGTTCAAGCTATTCTCTTGCCTCAGCCTCCTGAGTAGCTGGGATTATAATTGTCTGCCATCACACCTGGCTAATTTTTTGTATTTATGGTAGAGATGGGGATTCACCATGTTGGCCAGGCTGGTCTCAATCACCTGACCTCAAGTGATCCACACACCTCAACCTCCCAAAGTGCTAGGATTACAGGCATGAGCCACCGTGCCTAGCTGAATATTTAACCTATTACATAGTAACCCATCTTGTCCCATATGTGTTAATGGCAAGCCATGCGAACACAGAGGCCTTGTCTTTTTAAAACTGTTGCTCTGTGTAATACCTAGCACAGTTCTAAACATATGATAAATGCCTGACAAATGCTTGTTGAATGAAATAAATAACTGAATGGATGAATGAATGATCAGGTAAATGAATAATCTGCTGATTTGGGAGGAGACTGTGTTACCTTTAAAAACGTTATGTATCTACATATATGTTTGCTTGCCTTTAGAGAAGCTTTTATTTCTACCTTTGTATTGTAAAATTACCAGACATTTTGTAGAAAGACTTACGGGATACATGTTAATCATTTTACTGTAATTTAAGGAAATTTTTTCTGAATTTTTTTTTATTGATGACAAAATGTCTCCAGTACTTCAAGCTTCATTTTTCACCAATATTTAGACCAGATTACTTGCCTGGCAATTCCCTACTGGTGTTTTGACACTTTAAAATGCAGATTCCCTCTATGCTAGTTAGTAATAGTTCATTTTAAAATTGTTTACTCACCTAAATTTTCTGAAGTATCATCATACTTATTTGTTGTCAATTTAAAGTATGTCCTTGAGTTTGGGTTATGAAGAAGTAAGACGAATACTTACATAGAATAAAAAGAGTCTCATTAAAGAGCCCTTTCAGAGCTACATATTTATAAATCTGTGAAAATGAATATATTTATAATTCTTGCTCACATATGTTAATTTATCCACATTCACACTGCAGGCTAAGAGGAGAAAATGGCACCAAAGAGCATTTGCTTTTAAAGCTCCAAAAGTTCACTTAAATACCTCCCTTCTCCCTCCAAAAAGACCAGCAGACAAGAAAAGGTTAAATTTATTTTAAGCCCATTGCTAATAATTTCTAGCCACTGGGCGTGCTCTAATCTGCATGGTTGCTTTAGCTATTAGTTTTCAGCTATAATATGAGCTACTCTTCTTCAGAAACCTAATTTTGATCTTGAATATTGCCGCAGGAAAATGATCACCTTGCCAAGGAAGCATCATGTAATATATCAGCTCATCAGCAGGGAGTGAAGAGGAAGTCTGATACACCACTGGGGTCCCCACTAGAACCTGGTCAAATACTGGAGAAGAATGAGGATAGCAGTAAAGTCAAACTCAAAATCAGAGTAAGAAATACAGGTTAAACCTGTATTAACAGTGTAGGATATTCACCTTCTTATAAATCTTTTTGAATACTTGCAGTGGTTTTTCCTTAGTAGGAACACATGGGACAGACTGCATTATAAAACTCAAGTGTCCTTCTGAGACATTCAAACCAATTATTTAACTTATATTATCACATAATTCTTCTCTGTTTGGGGGAGGAACTATGTGTGCACGTTCCACCGCAATTCACTGCTTTTTCCCCACAAAATAGGAGTAGATTTTAGTTACTATTACATTTCCAGTAATTTCTAATCAGCTTCTTTTAGAGGCTGGACCACATAATCTTTTCTTTCTCTTAATATCTTTGAAGAAAGAAACTACTTTTTATTTTAAGATTATATGGGGTTACATCCTATGGCCCCTCTGCTGCTTTTCCTAAGAGCTAAGATCCAAACATAACATGATGTAATGGTTCTTTTATTCCTCTGTTTTATGTGTATGTGTGTTTTAGTTTTCAAATTCTCAAGATGAGGAGGAGATTGATATGGATACCGTTCATGATAGCCAGGCCTTCATTTCCCATCATTTGAACATGCTTGAAAGGCCGTCAACTCCAGGTAAGATTAGTGTTCTGCAAAGATTGAGGAGATGGAGGCTTTTATTGTTCCCGGTATTCTAATGTGTCCTGCTTTATTTTCAAATGAACAACTATAAAGTTTAAAATTAGCCAGCTTAAGACATTAAATTGTATCAGGTTATAACATAAATTGGCAAAATAATAAATAGAAAAAGTACTTTCTTTTGGCTGTTTTATTTTGGTCCTTTTTAAATATCACATTTCTGAATTTGCTTATGTAAAATCCATCATTCAGATTCTTTCTAGTAGCTCTAATTTCTTTTTTGATCCTGTATGTTTACTTGCACTTATATTTTAAATGTGGTAGACTTGACTTCAGAATAAAGTTCTGGATTTGGTTTCTTTTTAATCATGCAACCATAGTTACATTAATTTTTTTAACTACAGTTAATGCTGCCTGCAGCACCACTTTATCTTTTTTGCCTGCCTATTCCATATAATATTGTCATAGGCTTTTTCATAGGTCATTCTTCATGTTTTCTTTTGAAAATACTACCTAAGACAACATAGAGTCTATATTAAAATTTACCTTGTCATTTTCTTGTTGATAGGCGTTAGGTTGTTTTTCATTTATATATATTGTAAGTAATTCTGTACTTTATTTCTTTGTTAAATTATGTTTCTTGGATAAATTTCCCAAAATGTATTATTGGAAAAAAGATTAATGTTAGCTATGTTGCGAGATACTTGTCTTTAGCTTTTCATAGCTCTTAATACATATTGCCATGTTTTTTGAAGAGATTATACCCGTTTATATTATAAGCTTTTTCTAATTTTTAAGGAGTAAAGCCTTTGATGAAAGTTACGACATACAGTAATAAAACAAATATCCGTGAACCTGCCACCCAAATTCACATGTACATTATGCATCATGCACGGATGTTTCCTATATGCTTCTTCCCTGGTCCTGTTCTCCTGCCTTTCCACTACAAGTAACTACTATATTGCATTTTCTTTTTTTTTTTTCCTTGATTTCATTCTGTTGCTTTTCTTTATAGTGTTCCACGTAGGTATGTGATCCTATATGTTTAGTTGTACTTTTTTTTTTTTTGAAGTTTTTAAGAAATGGTATAACATGACTTGTTGTTTTTCACTCAGCATTATGTTTCTAAAATTCTTACTGATATATAAGTTGTAATTCATTAATTTTCATTTATGATCATCTGTCATAGCACTTACAGTGATTCAGAACTTTTAGAGTAACTGTAAAATAACTCAGTTTACTGTTTTTTTTATTTAATTTTGTTTTTTAAGATGGAGTCTTGCTCTGTCACCCAGGCTGGAATACAGTGGTGCCATCTTGGCTAACTGCAGCCTTTGCCCCTGAGGTTCAAACAGTTCTCCTGCCTCAGCCTCCCGAGGAGCTGGGACTACAGGCGCATGCCACCACATCCAGCTTATTTTTAGTAGAAACGAGGTTTCACCATGTTGGCCAGGCTGGTCTCAAACTCTTGACCTCAAGTGATTAGCCTGCCTCAGCCTCCCAAAGTGATTTGCCCGCCTCGGCCTCCCAAAGTGCAGGAATTATAGGCGTGAGCCACCGAACCTGGCTAGGTTTACTTTTTAATGCATTTCTTCTATTATGGGTATAACTGTCTTTTTTTTTCTGGGTAATGTTTCTGTTCTTTTATTTGAAAATCCTTTTTATCGCTCTTGGTGGCTGTATTTTAAGATTTTACATTTGGATGAGATATTTTTCTCTTTTGTTTTTAACATGTTACATTTGTGCTAAAGACCTTATTACTCCTGTTGCTTCGATATAGAGCTTCACATAAATAATAAAAAATATGAAATGGTTCCTGACCCAGAATACAGGGTTTCATTTATATGTTCAGCAAGTCATTCAGGCTTATTGTCTCTGTTGAATGCTTAATCTACTCAGACTTAAGCTTATAGGAACCATGACAAAGCATTAAATTAAATGAGATTTTTAGTAGTTTTAAAATAGTTTTTTTTTTCTTCTAAAGACACAGAGTCTCGCTCTGTGGCCCAGGCTACATTGCAGTAGCATGAACATAGCTCACTGCAGCCACGAACTCCTGGGCTCAGGAGATCCTCCCACCTCAGCCTCCCACTTAGCTAGGACGACAGGTACACGCTACCATACCTAGCCGATCTTATTTTATTTTTATTTTTATTGATTGATTGATTGTAGTAGAGATGTGGTTTCAGTATGATGGCTAGGCTATTCTTGAACTCCTGGCCTCAAGTGATCCTCCATCCTCCTCTTCCTCCCAAAGCATTGACATTAAAGGCGTGAGCCACTGTACCCAGCTAGTATTCTTTCTGTTGTTAAATTCTAACAATAATTGTTGTTAATTCTAACAATTATTGTTAGAATTTAACAACAGAAAGAATACTATTGTATTTATTGTGGATTTATTTATTGTGGATAAACTGCTTCTGTCTTTAAGAGTGGCGTATAAAAACTTGTCAGCCTTTCTTTTCTTTTGAGAAACAAAGAAATAAATCCCTCTTTTTTCTTGTTTGGCATTTTAATTTTAGGGCTCTCGAAATACCGACCAGCTAGCTCCCGATCTGCTTTAATACCCCAGCACTCAGCAGGCTGTGACAGTACACCCACCACAAAACCCCAGTGGAGTTTGGAACTTGCACGAAAGGGAACAGGTAAAATTAATTAATCAGAATTAATATTACACTGTTTAAGAACAAATCTATAAATGTAATAGAGTTACTTCATCAACTTTAAAAAACCCTTTAAAAATACAGATCTTAGGACTTGGCTTTTCTTGCAATACATTGAGTTTCCATTATCTAACTTTAAAGACAATTTTAAAATAGACTTTTCTTTTTCAAAAGTAATGAACTTCTATTATAGAAAACTGGGAAGTAACAGAAAAATAGGTGAGAAAAATATTATCCCCCATATGCTGTTTAAAGATAATTTAAAAGATAATGCCATTTAATTATAATGAACATTTTGCTCTTTGCCATGCTTTTTCTAAGAATATTATGACAAATGCCAACATCAATAGAAACCATCTAATTTGTACCTTTATAAAAAAGATATAAAGGCGTAAAATAAAAAATCAACCACTTATTCCACCCCCATGCATATAGTTGGTAATTCATTCATGAAGACTTGATGCTATATTCTTTCATATTATTTCACAGTGATTGGGCTTAAATGTATGAAAAGTGATTTCATTCAGATGTGCTTGTTACCCATCCTACTGTTTCACATTGTTTTCTGTTTGTTCTGTTTCATCACTTACAAAGAAAAGACTATAATCCAAATGAAATGGAAACATTTGATGATGATGACCTACCATGAAACAAAGATTTAGTCCTCAAATTCTGAGGGAACAGGGAGTGAAAAACAAGATACATAAACAAAATTATTTTTAAAGAGTAGTTTTTCCAGAAGTAGACAGACTTTAAAATCTGTTAACTTTTGATTATATTCCAGCTGATGGATTTTGCTTATATAAATGATGTTTTTATCTGATACTTTAAAGAGTGCTGTGTATTGCTTTGAGGAGCTTACAGATCAACTATTATTAATAGGGGACTTCAAACAAAAGCAGCACCTTAACCTGTTTTTATGTTGAGACCTCAGACTGTTGATTGCTTACTGTTCTTTGTGTGTTTTGTGCATTTATTGGAATAGATTCACCCAAAATATATTTCAGAAGGAAATTAGCTGGGGACCTTAGCATTTACTTTGATGAGTGAGTTTTGATATATCTTGGCCCTTGCTGATTTTTTATATTCTCTTGCTTTTGTTTTTGGTTTTGGTGTAATTTTGCTTTATTATCATTATGCTTATTGTAATTTTACTAAATGTAAAGAATTTTCTACATTTTAAAAAATTATAAAGCTTAGAGAATTTTAAACTCCTTGATGTAGTTTGAGGATGATGCTTCTGCTTGCCTTTAAAAAATTTTTTTTCTCTGAATTTCCAAGAGTCTAATCAATTTCTGTTTCAAAGAGAGTCAGAATACGTTTGGTTTTTCTTAGCAGTATGGCACATTGACCTATATAGAAGCAAATCTTAACACTTTTTTTTGTGCCCAAAAAAGTGTGTCCACCAGTGTGCCTTTTTGTCACTGTTGCTTTTTCCAGTCTGTCTTTATAGGCTTTTAGTTCTCATGGCATCATATGGGAAAACTAGGGTGAAAGAAACAGTGCTAATGGTGGGGAATAGGAATGCGTTCACATTTTGTTTTTGGCTGCTATCAGTATAAGGTCCTTTCTTGGCATGAGGCAAAAGTATATACCACTTAGGTGAACTGATACAGTAATCTTAACTTTGAATATATATTCTTTAATGTGACTATACTCTCCTTTAATTGTGTTTTTACTGTTCAGTACTCTGAGGCCACTGAGCAAGTCTTAAAATTCAACAGTGATATTATAAGAATGTAGAAAACCTTACAAATAATAATGTTTTGAAGGTTTATTTATAAATACATTTATTTTGGAATTTTGAATGCAGTTTTTCTTTCTTTTTATTTTATTCTATTTTAGGTTTTGGGGTACATGTGAAGAACATGCAAGATTGTTGCATAGGTACACATGTGGCAGTGTGATTTGCTGCCTTCCTCCCCATCACCTATATCTGGCATTTCTCCCATGCTATCCCTTCCCAACTCCCCACCCCACACTGACCCTCCCCTATTTCCCCCCAACAGACCCCAGTGTGTAGTGCTGCCCTCCCTGTGTCCATGTGTTCTCATTGTTCCACACCCGCCTATGAGTGAGAACATGCGGTGTTTGATCTTCTGCTCTTCTGTCAGTTTGCTGAGAATGATGGTTTCCATGTTCATCCATGTCCCTACAAAGGACACAAACTCATCGTTTTT
>NW_016107383.1:5777853-5781365 GCF_001604975.1 Cebus imitator | reverse complement strand
TTTTTTTGGTAGAGACAGGATTTCACCATGTTGACCAGGCTCATTTCATCCTGGCCTCAAGTGATCACCAGCCTCAACCTCCCAAAGTGCTAGGATCACAGGCAAGAGTCACCCAGCCTGGCCACATTGTTGTATTTGTTAAGTAACTTTCCCAAACTGGTCCAACAAAAGCCTTACAACTCCTACCATACATCAAGAATAGAAATATTAAACCTAGCCATTGCGTGTGTCAGTGTTTCTGTGAGAAGTAGCACTCAGAGCTCCAGCTTTTTGGGATGTGGGAAGCACAACTTTAGCCTAACCCAAGTCAAGTCAAATAGGCAGTGAAAAAGGAATTTCTTCTCTTCTTGTCTCCTAGCAGGAGCTGAAGATCTCTTATTGTGACAGCCACCTTTCCTGGGACGAGAGTTGTGAGTTTAGGGAGACGGCACTGGTGAGGGAAGCTGTGACCTCTCTTCAGTCTCTAGGAGTCTAGATTAAAAGTCCCAAATTAGGTTTTTTGGCTCATATTCAGTTCATCAAGCTGAGGAATCTTCCTATAAGCCTCACAAAAGTTTTTGAACTAGATAACTAAAATGAAGAGATTACACATAAAAATCTAGATTTTCTTTTACTCTGATGGAGACATTCAGGAAACAAAGAAAAAAAAATTCTAGATGTCTAAGCTTTTCTTGAAAAGAGTTGAGAGGCCCTTTTGGTAAGGTGTGTGATGACTTACGCTGCACCCAGTAGTCTCTACCTGTGCTGTTCCTCAGGCCAAGGCTTTTGAGTTTCCAGCCTCTGTTTTATGTTTTATTTAATTTAATTTAATTTTATTTTATATTTTATTCTATTTTATTTTATTCTATTCTGTTTTCTATTTTATTCTATTCCACCATATTCTATTCTACTATTCTATTTCATTTTATTAGCTGAAATGGAGTTCTAGATGGCTCTCTGAGAGCCAGGGAGCCAGATGATCACTGAGAACCGGAATGTGTTACAGACCTTGTCTAGGAGAGATAGAAAAAGAATGTGGGTTTAAAGAAGAGACAGAAACTGGAAAGTGTTAAGTAGAAGACAGGTTATGGTTTACTTTTTAACCTTGCTTCCCTAGTTTTCCCTTTCCTTTCATATGATAGTAGAATATTTTAGGGCGGGATCATAGGTGGGTGGTAGATTAAGCCATTGGGAAGAGAAGGGAGAAATGGCAAGAGTATTTTCCTTCATTACTTTACTATTTATTTTCCTTTTCCTGAGGTAAGGAAGGGAATATAGAGAAATGGCTGTTATGGTTCCCATGGTGATATGGACTAACATACCATATTCTTTCCCTTCTCACCATAGCAGCTCCCTGACTATTACTGCAGAGGCCTGAGATGACTGGACTGTCTCCCAGGTTGCTGTGGGGATTGCAGTGCTGGAAAGGAGAGGCCAGGGAAGGGGAACAAGGCGAAGGGAATTCCCTAGTGGTTTTTGTGGGAAAGAAGCGGAGAGTTTCTGCAGCTGCCTAGCTGTTGCTGCAGTATTATGTAATGCTTTCTTGCATAAGTCAGAAAAACACAATTCTGGTAATTTTTTTAATTAAAAAAAATTTTTCTTTTAAGCTTGAGAACTTGCCCTGAGGTTTTTCTTTTGAAACCAATATGAAAAGCAGACTTTGATTTTTTATCCTTAAATTATAATGATATAATTCTACATTTTTTTTATGATGATCTAAACAATCTAAAGAACAGAACTTTCTTTCCTAATAGAAACTGCAGTTTTTGGCCAGGCGTGGTGTCTCACGCCTGTAATCCCAGCACTTTGGGAGGCCAAGGTGGGTGGATCACCTGAGGTCAGGAGTTCAAGACCAGCCTGACCAACATGGTGAAACCTTGTCTCTAGTAAAAATGTAAAATTAGCTGGGCGTGGCTGTGCATGACGCTGAGGCAGGAGAATCGCTTGAACCCGGGAGGTAGAGGTTGCAGTGAGCTGAGATCAGGCCATTGCACTCCACCCTGGGCAACAAGAGTGAAACTCTGCCTCAGGGTGGGGGTGGGGGAAGAAACTGCAGGTTTTATGTTAAATTTAAACATATACCTAAGGTGAATTAGCAGATTATTCACTGTGTCTTTCCGTACTTTGATCAGATGGGCTGAAAAGCTTCCACATTAGACTTATATTAAGTACCTCTTTCTGTTTGTTTTACATGTGTTAAGTTGACTGCAGCTAACCCTTATCCATGGTGCCTTTTATTTGGTCTCCAGGAAAGATTTTACATTGAATAGAACAATACAACTCGGAACATCTCTTTTGTTCTTTCCATATAACATGAAATAGGAAAATTTTAGTATTGTGAATTATATGTATCTCCTTTCTCTGATGGACTTGCTGTTTAGAACAGTGACATGTGGCTGGGTATGGTGGCTCACACATGTAATCCCAGCACTTTGGGAGGCCAAGGCGGGCAGATCACCTGAGGTTGGGAGTTCAAGACCAGCCTCGCCAACATGGAGAAACACCATCTCTACTACAAATACAAAATTAGCCGGGCATGTGGTACATGCCTGTAATCCCAGCTACTCGGGAGGCTGAGGCAGGAGAATTGCTTGAACCTGGGAGACAGAGGTTGCAGTGGGCCAAGATTGCACCATTGCATTCCAGCCTGGGCAACAAGAGTGAAACTCCATCTCAAAAAAAAAGTAACAGTGACATGTATTTCAGGTTACTAAAAGGACTTTTATTAGCTTAAAGATGAGCGGTGCCTGGGGATGGACAAGTTCCCAGGCATCTTGTACACCCCTGAAAGGATATGTGAAATGATGTGTGTAATTATTTGTATCAAGGGATGATAATATATGTATTTTCTTGATAGAGTTCTGTAGATGACCTCATTATGCTGCTATGAAAGTAAACTTGTGTATGTACTATATCAAATTATAAGGAAATTACACTGTCTTAGATTAGATCTGGTAAACATTATTTAGTAAAGATAGATAATAAGCAAAACATACATATGTACATATTTAGAGAGAAAGAACATACAAACATATGTTCTCTATATAGAAAGAGAATAAATAAAACGTGTATACTTATACTATATACAATTATAATATGTAGTATAAATGGAAACTTAAGACCTGAAGGTTGTTAGTGATGATAGAGTAACAGTTCATTTGTTCTCCTGTTACTGCCAATTAATGTATTTTGTATATGTGTCTTCACACATATGCAGGAGCATATTAATGGGATTAAATTTCTAGAAAACTTTATAAAGGAATATACGCTAATTAAGTCTACTTGTTCCAGATCTGAGTTCAAGTCCTGGATATCAATGCTTGATATATATATAATTAACATTCATAGAACTCTCCACTTTAAATACACAAAATATACACTCTTATTAGTACTACATCACACGTTATTTACAGGTTTAAATGAAATATTGGTTGGCTACTTGTTAATTATTTTCTTCCCTCATTTTTTTTTTAATGTCTCTATTATTAAACACAATTACAGGCATACCCAGTTTTAGACTGCATTCTAGCCCG
>NW_016107383.1:5748959-5777778 GCF_001604975.1 Cebus imitator | reverse complement strand
GTAATGCAGTGGTGCCATCTCGGCTTGCTGCAACCTCTGCTTCCCTGGTTCAAGCGATTCTCCTGCCTCAGCCTCCCAAGTAGCTGGGACTACAGGTGCGTGCCACCATGCCCAGCTAATTTTTGTATTTTTAGTAGAGATGGGGTTTTACCATGGCCAGAATAGTTTCAATCTCTCAACCTCATGATCCGCCCACCTCAGCTTCCCAAAGTGCTGGGATTACAGGTATGACCCACCTCGCCTGGCTGGATGTAACACTTTCATGGTATTGCCAGATTGCCTTAATTTCTCCTTTAAAAAAGCTTTATTATAGAGAACTGTAAAGTAGTCAGACAAGTATAATGAGGACCCTGTATCTGTTGCTCAGCTTCAACAATAATTGGTTCATGATCAGTCTTATTTAATCTTACCCATTTCTACCCTTCTGAATTTTTTTGAAGTGAATCCCAAATGTCATATAATTTATTCATAAATTATTTAGTATGTATCTCTAAAAGGTAGGACTTAAAAAGTCATAACCACAGTAATATACCTAAAAAATTTACTAATTCTTTTATATCATTAAATATCCAGTCATTGTTTAAATTTCAATTGACTTTAAATGCCATTATTTTATTTTTATTTTTAACAGTGTATTTGTTTAAATCAGTGTCCATATAAGGTCCACATTGCAGTTGGCTGATCTAGCCTTTGTATCTTTTTATCTAACGTTTCCAGTCCATACCTCCTTTCTCTTCCTCCTTTACAATGTGTTTGTTAAAGAAACCAGGTTTTGTTGTGTACTTTTCAAGTCTGTACTTTATTAATTTTATACCCATGATATAATTAATATGTTAAGTTCTCTAGTTTCTGTAAACTTGTAGTTGTATCTAGAAAATCAGTCTGTATTTAATTAATTTTATACCCATGATATAATTAATATGTTAGGTTCTCTAGTTTCTGTAAATTTGCCATTGTATCTAGAATTCTAATTGGATTCAGTTTTATAGAGTGTGTGTGTTCTTCGGCCTGGAAACATAACATGTCTGGTTGACTCTTTCATGAGGTTAACCACTATAGATGTTCAACCTAGATTTGTTAATTAAGTTGCAAGGTAGTGATAATTCAGTTTAGACTTTCATTTTTATTTATAAGCTGGAGTATTTCTATAAAGCTAAATTCCTCCTCATTTGCTGTTACCCAGTGGTGTAAGTCATATAGGAAAACAAAGATAAATGTTTAATTCTTTCTGTTTATTTAATAATTTTCAAGATAATGAGTTGTTGACTAGCAATTTCCAGTGGTGATCAATCATTTTCAGTCTATCACAATTATTGTTATCGGTATTCAAATCGTTCCATGGTTGGACATGAGAGACTCCTGAGTTCATTTGACAAGACTTTAACTTCCTTGCAGTTACACCCTGTGTTTCAAGCTCATCTTGTAAATATTCTGCCATAGAACTGGTTTGTCCTAGGAACCCTGGTTTCTAACTCCTTTGTTGTTGGTGCTAACTAATCTATTTGAAATAGAAAACTAATTGTCTTCTTAGTAGACTTCATGTATCTTAAGAGAAACGGAAGATTTATTACCAATATTTCTTTAATGCAAAGTATAAGGCCATTGTCTAGACAAAAAATTGGATTCACTTTTGAAGTAGTTGTAAGTATTATTTGGGAAGGTTACACCTACAAACCCCATTAAGCAGTTGCCTGTGCTGAGAAGTACAGGTTCCAACATAGTGATTGGCTTTCTCCAATCCAAGTAGTTTGGTAGGTGTTTAGCATTTGATGATAAAATTTCTTTCATCTCCAAATTGCAGAAGAGAACCTCAAGCTCCCAAGAGTGCAGAGAGCCAACAAGAAAGCTATCTGTTGATATTGAATGATTAAATAATAAGATGGAAGCTAAAGGAATTTGTTCCTGAGGCTTTAAAGCTTCTTATTACTACTTATCACCTACCTGCCTGTGTATTCTGTTAGGTATCGGCCTGTTTTCCCATATTTATAGAATCAGGAGCATATTCATGCACTTTATATATTAAAGTCGGAATTAAAATAATAGTGGCACATGTGGTGGAAACTAAATCAGATAATCTCTCAATATTTTTGTTCTTTTAAAGAATAAATTATTACAGAAGATACAATTCCCCAAACTTGTTTCCATTTATAAAAAATGTATTTAGCTTTTACTTTAGTATTAGAGTTGCCTTTATTAAAAAGATAAAGAAATAGAATTTTGGGATACTAAAATGTGAATAATCTGAGCACAGAAACTTTGATTTGTTCACGTATTCTAAAATATTGGAGCAGTGCCTGACACAAAGGAAGTATAGGAGTCAAATATCACTTGAATGGATGAACTGTAATAGATTCGTGCTTTATTCTCTCCTCAAAATCAGTGACCTTCGACTTATATTTGAAGTGGACTAAGTTGGTGGACTAAGTTCACCTGACATCTTATTTAAAAGGAAACACGATTGTATAATTCTGTTATATTAATTAATTCATTTGTTTAACAAGCTTTGTTAGATGGGGCAGGGTAGGGGGTGATAGATACTGTGCTATATGTTGGGACACAAAGATGAAAAAGACAAACTTCCTGTCCTCAAGAGGCTATCAGTTTAATGGAAGAGACTCAAAGGCAAAAGTAATACAGCAGTCTATCTATGTGTAGATGGGCACTGTGGTATAGTGGTTAACAGTAAGACTCTGGAGTCAGACTCTAGATTTGTAGCTTAGACCTGCGAGTACCATCTTGGGCAAATTACTTAAATCTCTCTTTGACTTAATTCCCTTATCTGAATTACGCTGTGGAAACATGAAGGAACCAGTTCCTTTGGGAAATTTGAAGAAAACCTTCCAAAGAAACATTTGAGTGAGGTTTTAAATTATTAAAGAGACTAAAATACTTGTTGTTTCCCTATCTCTTCCTTTAGGTTTCAGCTTAACCATTACTTTCCTGGAGCACTTTGCCTCTTTAACCCCCCTCCTCCCCCCACCTAATTTAAGTCCCCTGTTGTGTTCCTGTTTATGCCTTTTTATTACTCAGGTGCACTTACTTAATTTCTTCTTTGCTAGTCTGTAAGCTCCTAGGAGGGAGGAGGGCTGACCTCTGTCTAGTTTATCAGTATTTTCCCCAGTTCCAATATAGTTTCTGATGTTTGTTAAATGAATGCATCAGTTAGACAAGAAATAAGGAAAGAAAGGCATCCCAAGCATACTACTTTACAGTTCTCTATAATAAAGCTTTTTTTAAAGGAGAAATTAAAGCAATGTGGCAATACCATGAAAGTGTTACATCTGGCCGGGCACAGTGGGTCACACCTGTAATCCCAGCACTTTGGAAAGCTGAGGTGGGCGGATCATGAGATCAAGAGATCGAGACCATGGCCAACATGGTGAAACCCCATCTCTACTAAAAATACAAAAATTAGCTGGGCATGGTGGCACGCACCTGTAGTCCCAGCTACTTGGGAGGCTGAGGCGGGAGAATCGCTTGAACCAGAGAGGTGGTGGTTGCATCGAGCCGTGATGACACCACTGCACTCCAGTCTGGTGACAGAGTGAGACTCCATCTCAAAAAAAAGAAAAGAAAAGAAAGAAAGTGTTGCATGCGTATATTCCTTTAGAAAGTTTTCTAGAAATTTAATCCCATTAATATGCTTATGCATATGTGCAAAGACACATATACAAATACATTAATTGGCAGTAACAGGAGAACAAATTGATCTGTGTTACCAAGCACAGGGAGTAGCATTTAGAAATAGACAGTGTTATGAAAGGTTTAGCCTAGAGTAGTATATAGAAAGGAAGAATGGAAGGCTGGAAAGGTAACTTCAGGATGAGTTTGGCTTTCCTTATTATCAACAGGAATTCATTTGGGTATTTTTAATCTTGAAGGTAAGGAGCAGTCACCTTTGGAGATGAGTATGCATCCAGTGGCCAGCGCTCCACTCTCAGTCTTTACCAAGGAATCTACATCCTCCAAACACAGTGACCACCATCACCATCATCACCACGAGCACAAGAAAAAGAAGAAGAAGCACAAACACAAGCACAAACACAAGCATAAGCATGACAGTAAAGAAAAGGACAAGGAGCCTTTCACTTTCTCCAGCCCCGCCAGTGGCAGGTCTATTCGTTCTCCTTCCCTTTCAGACTGAGAAGGGGACAAGGAGACCTTTCCTTCCATGTCCAGAAGAATGTATGTCACTAAAGCTCTGTCCTCTGTGAAGAATGATAAAAGGGGGAAAGGATTTGCCTCTCCTACAGAAATTCTGAATCCATTTAAGTTCTAAACATTTGATTTACGTTATTTATACAGTTGGGATCTAATTAGGAAAATGTGTTTTATAGTTCTGGATAAACTGTTTCATCTGCTGTTTCCTCCTCAATACACACACACAGTGCAAACTCCTTTTCATAAAAGCCCTCATATCCACTGGCAGTCCCATTCACCTCATGGTCTCCATGTGTACTACCAAAGTCAATTATGTTTGAAAGCCTTTGGTAGATGTTATGAGGCAAAGTTATGTTTCACGCAGAAGCAATGGCCAAATCTGTAGTGCACCCACTATCTCCAGTGAAATATTGTACAACACCATTTGGAACTACTGAAAAGATAGGCTCTTCTACAGGACTCTCCCTTACTGCACCATTTTTTTGTATTAACCATAGAAACTAAGCATCATAATTTATGAACAAAGAATGTGTTATATTTTCTTTTGCTCTAAAATACTAAGATTTTGGGAAGCAATTCTTTTTTAAAAAATATTTGAATAACTATCTTTTGATAACACATTCAGTGTTTATGATGTTAGAATTTAGCAGAACTACGAAATCCAAAATTGTTTTCAAATCAAGATATTTAAATTTTAAGTTGGTTTGTTTTCCAGTAAGTATAAGTGAAAATGTTCATATGTAAAATATATTTTGCTAAATGTGGACAGTTTACACACCCAACACATACTGTTTCCAAAATTATTTCTGTATAACACAAATTATGTTACCTTTAAAAAGGTGAGCTTAGCCGGGCGTGGTGGCTCATGCCTGTAACCCCAGCACTCTGGGAGGCCGAGGCGGGCAGATCATGAAGTCAAGGGTTCAAGACCAGCCTGGCCAACATGGTGAAACCTCATCTCTACTAAGAATACAAAAATTAGCCAGGCCTGGTGGTGCATGCCTGTAATCCCAGCTACTCGGGAGACTGAGGCAGGAGAATTGCTTGAACCCAGTAGGCGGAGGTTGCAGTGAGCTTAGATTGCACCACTGTGCTCCAGCCTGGGCAACAGAGCAAGACTCCATCTCGAAGAAAGGAAAAATCAAGGTGAGCTTATATATTGTTTATTAACCTAGACATGGACAATTTGCCTCTTGTGAGTATACTGGAAGCATTTAAAAACACATATGAAATGTTTTGATTTCATTGTTTGTATGGTTGCGTATTTTTACTTCCGAATTTTCCTCGTTTAAGAATTTTTTATACCCTCAATTTTTATCATTTCCCTTATCATTAGAAAGTTTGACAAAATACTTGAAAGTTGGACCTCTAAATATACTTTTAGTTGTGTTTAACTTGTTTAATAAATAACTTTTTAAGTTGATCTGTCTTTGTATCTTTTAATATCTTGTGTTACCTTCCTGTGTGCGTGTATATAATAAACCTGTCCATATAGTTTGCAGAAAGCTTTGTGAATAGGTGGGATTTTAGCTGGCCTCACTAGGGGGAATAATTTTAGTAGGCTGAGATGGGGTTAGGTTCTCTCAGCAGAAGAAACGGTATCTTCAAAGGTATGTAGGAAAGCAAGGGTGTGTTCAGGAATTAGGCTGTGCAGTTGGCCTGGAGCATAAGTGCAGAGCGATATGATCAGATGTTGAAGGGCCTAAAAGACAATTATTTAAAAGTTTAAATTAATTGAATGTTGTCCAACTGAAATTATTTTGGAAAATGGGATATTTTGTATTAGAGCATATAGTGATACCATATATAGAATTCTCAACTTTGAAAATTTCTAAGCACATGTTTCAAAATAATTACTTGTGTTGTAGGAAGACAGTGATAAGTTATTGATCTATTATAATTCAAGCACTTCTTGTATGGCAGGCATTGTACCAGAAACTTTATGTTATGTATATTATTTCATAATCAGGTGTTTATATTAGATGTGGAACTTTTTTTTATGGTGAACTCTTGATTATTTAAGCTTTTGTTTAGGAGCAGACAATGCAAAAGGTATTTTATTCATATTTTTGAAACAGATTATTAAACACAGTGCAGCTTCAGTCTAGGTCTCCCAGTCTCCTTTCCCAGAGGCAGTCATTATTGACAGTGTTATATGTATCTTTCCAGTGCTAGTCTATATATACATTTCCATATATTTTTATCGTATGTACAGATTTTTTTAAAACAAGTGGTAGCATATAATACAGACTTGCAGAAATTGTGTTTTTTAAATTATGCTTTATCTTTTATGGCTTTTGCATTTTATGTCATAGTAACAAAGATCTTCTTTATGATTATGAAAGAATTCTTCCACTTTTTTTGAATGTTCTTAAAATTTTATGTCTCAGGTTTACATTCTTCATCCAACTTGAATCCATCTGCAATTTATTTTAATAAAAAATAGGGGTTCAGCTTTTTTCCCCTTCTATTTAATTTTTTCTTTTTTTTGGCAGAGACAGGATCTCACCATGTTGTCCAGCCTGGTCTTGAACTCCTGGCCTCAAACCATCCTCCCTCCTGAACCTCCCAAAGCATTGGGATTACGGGCATGAACCGCCATGCCCAGCCTTGTCTCAACATATTTTTTTAAGTTCCCTTTTAATTTATTCATTGACTCATTGGTAGTTCAAGAGCATGCTGTTTAACTTCTAGAGACTTAGGAATTTTCTGAAGTTCTTGTTTTGACCTCTAGTTTCATTATTGTAGTTAGAAAAGAAACTTGATGATTTCAAGTAGAATTTTCAGAATTTTGAAATTGACTGAAATTGAATTGAATTGACAGAAGTCAAGAAAACTTCAGTCTTCTTAAATTTGCTGAAGCTTGTTTTGTGTCCTAACATGTTAGATTTTGGAGAATGGTTTATATATGCTTCAGAAGAATGTATACTCTTTTGCTGTCAGACTGAATGCTTTGTTTATGTCTGTTAGTGTTAAAGTTCAGTGTTTCCTTATTAATATGTCTGGATGATCTGTCCATTGTTGAAAGTGGGGTATTGAAGCCTCCTTCAGTGTCTCCTGCAATATTGTATTACAGTCTATCTCGCCTTCAGATCCTTTAACATTTCCTTTGTATGTAGTATTAAGATGCTTTGATGTTGAGTACATATATATTTACAATTGTTATACCCTCTGAATGAATTGGCCCTTTTGTCATTGTATCCTTCTTTGCCTCTTTTTTACAGTTTTTGTTTTAAATTCTATATAATAATTTTTCTGATATAATTTTTAATGTCACCCTGATATGTATACTATTTGGACTGTTTTTCTCATCAAAGTATGGTTTTCTTAGCAATTATATAGTATTCTAGAAATTTTATTGCTACTTAAAAATCAGGGCTTAAAAATGCTGGGCTGGGCACAGTGGCTCACACCTGTTATCCCAGCACTTTGGGAGGCTGACGTGGGCAGATCACGAAGTCAGGAGTTCGAGACCATCCTGACCAACATGGTGAAACCCTGTCTCTCCTAAAAATACAAAAATTAGCCGGGCATGATGGCATGCACCTGTAATCCCAGCTACTCAAGAGGCTAAGGCAGGAGAATTGCTTGAACCTTGGGGGGCAGAGGTTGCAGTGACCCAAGATTGCGCCACTACACTCCAGCCTGAGTGACAAAATGAGACTGTGCCTCAAAAAAGTAATAATAACGCTTTCGGCCGGAACCGCCATCTTCCAGTAATTCGCCAAAATGACGAACACAAAGGGAAAGAGGAGAGGCACTCGATACATGTTCTCTAGGCCTTTTAGAAAACATGGAGTTGTTCCTTTGGCCACGTATATGCAAATCTATAAGAAAGGTGATATTGTAGACATCAAGGGAATGGGTACTGTTAAAAAAGGAATGCCCCACAAATGTTATCATGGCAAAACTGGAAGAGCCTACAGTGTTACCCAGCATGCTGTTGGCATTGTTGTAAACAAACAAGTTAAGGGCAAGATTCTTGCCAAGAGAATTAATGTGCGTATTGAGCACATCAAGCACTCTAAGAGCTGAGATAGCTTCCTAAAACGTGTGAAGGAAAATGATCAGAAAAAGAAAGAAGCCAAAGAGAAAGGTACCTGGGTCCGACTGAAGCGCCAGCCTGCTCCACCCAGAGAAGCACACTTTGTGAGAACCAATGGGAAGGAGCCTGAGCTGCTGGAACCTATTCCCTATGAATTCATGGCATAATAGGTGTTAAAAAAAAATAAAAGACCTCTGGACTGTAAAAAGAAAAAAAAAGTAATAATAACATTTTTACTCTTTAAAAATGACACATAATTAATGAGAACCTCCTTTGTTCATCATACTGGAATATTGTGGCTTTATAAAAGTTCTGAGCAACTGATGTTCCATTTGCAAATTTTTTAACTTAATACCTGTGTAACTTCACAACAGCAATTGAATGCTAGTCCACTCAGCATTGTTATTGCTGAAACAAACTCGCTTCACTTGGTTTAGCCCAGTCATCTCTAAACATTTTTGGTTTTTTATTCCATTCATGTTTTTTTAAAAAATGAGTGTACATATGTAGATGTATGTATATTAATATGTAAGAATATATTTATTAATATAGTATGTTCATTATAAGGTTATGTAAGTCTGAGCATGGTGGGTCATGCCTGTAATTCCAGCACCTTGGGAGTCTGAGGTGGGAGGATGGCTTGATGCCAAGAGTTCAATATCAGCCTGGGCAACATAGCAAGACCCCATTTCTACAAAAAATGAAAATGAAAACAAATTAGCCAGGCATAGCAGCACAAGCCTATAGTCTCAGCTACTGAGGAGACTGAGGCAGGAGGTTCACTTGCGCCCAGAAGTTTGAGGTTGTAGTGAGCTAAGATCATGCCAGTGCATTCCATTCTGAGTGACAGCACAAGACCCAGTCTTTAAAAGATTTTCTTTTTTTCTTAGGACAGAACCTCTCTCAGTTGCCCAGGATGGAGTGTAGTGGCATGATCACAGCTCACTGCAGCCTCTACCTCCTAGGTTCAAGTAATTCTTGTACGTCAGCCTCCCGAGTAGCTGGGACTACAGGCGTGCACCACCACGCCCAACTAATTTTTGTAGTTTTAGTAAAGACAAGGTTTCACCATGTTGGCCAGGCTGGTCTGAAACTCCTGACCTCAGGTGATCCACCCTCCTCGGCCTCCAGAGTGCTGGGATTACAAGCATGAGCCACTGCACCCAGCTAAAAACAATTTTTTTAAAAAATATTTTTCATATTTGTTTATTTATTTACTTTTCAGGCAGGGTCTTAGTTTGTCACCCAGGCTGAAGTGCGTTGGCTCAATCACAGCTCACTGCAGCCTCAACTGTCTGGGCTCAAGCGATCCTCCCACCTTAGCAACCCAAGTAGCTGGGGCTACAAGTGCTCACCATCACACTTGGCTAATTTGTATTTTTTTGTAGAGATGGGGTTTCACCATGTTGTCCATGGTCTTGAACTCCTGAGCTGGTCTTGAACTCCTGAGCTCAAGTGATTCACCACCTCAGCCTCCCACAGTGCTGAGATTACAGCCTGAGCCACCATGCCCAGTGAAATGATTTTTTTTTTTTTAATTAAAGTGTAAGAAAGGATAGGCTAAAAATGAAGTATTAGGTTGGTGCAAAAGTAATTGGGGTTTTTGTATTACTTTCAGTGGTGGAAACCACAATTACATTTGCACCAACCTAATAAATTATTTGTAAATGTCTTGCAGCTTGTGATAGCTTCATACTGCTGAATTTATGAAGCTTCAATGTAAACTTAGTTCACGGTTCATTAGTAACAAGAGGTTGTCAATTCATATTTTAAATTTTTTAAATAATTTTTGTTTGCTTTTTCTTCTCAAATCTGATTAGGAGATAAAAACATCATTTATCTTGCAATATTTTAAGTACTTTTTATGCATTAATTTTAACAACAGCCATATGAGATAGGTTTTATGGTTATGATAAAGAATTTGAGGCACGGGAAAGTTAAGCCCAAGGTCACACAGCTTGTATGTGCAAGCATTTGGATTCAAACCCAAGGGCCTGGCTTTATTTGTGTCTCCTAGATACATGCTGTCCATTGTGGTAGCCATTAGCCATATATGGCTAGTTAAATTTAAATAATTATATTTTTGAAATAAAACTTTAGCTCCTTCTTTGCACTTAGCTATATTTCCAGTGTTCAGAAACCAGATATGCCTAGTGACTATCATGCTGGATAGTGCCAATCTAGAACATTTCCAGCATCACAATAAGTTCTACTGAATTAGTCAATTGGGTACCAGGTTTTATCTTTTAATGTGGCTTTGGAAGAGCTCATCCTATTAGATGAGCATTAATTTTTTTCAGTTGGTTATTTACGTGTGCATGATTGTTATTCAATCCACTGATTGTAGGAATCTTTGAAAGACAGTTGTCTATTTTATAGTGTTTGATTAAAACTAGATGATACAGGCCATGCATGGTGGCTCACACCTGTAATCCCAGCACTGTGGTAGGCCGAAGCAGGTGGATCACTTGAGGTCAGAAGAGACCAGCTCGGCCAACATGGTAAAACCCATCTCTACTAAAAAATAAAAAATTAGCCGGGCAAGCTGGTGTGCATCTGTAGGCCCAGCTACTTGGGAGGCTGAGGCAGGAGTATTGCTTGAACCTGGGAGGCGGAGGTTGCAGTGAGCTGAGATTGTGCCACTGCGCTCCAGCCTGGGTGACAGAGTAAGACTCTCTCAAAAAAAAAAAAAAAAGAAAAAGAAAAGTAGATGATAGGCCAAGTGCAGTGGCTCATGCCTGTAATCCCAGCACTTTCCAAGGCCAAGGCAAGAGGGTTACTTGAGTCCAGGAGTTCAAGACCAGTCAAGGAGACACAGAAAATCCTTGTCTCTACAATTTTTTTTTTTTAAATTAGCCAAGCATGATAGCACATGGCTGTGGTCCAGCTACTTGGGAGGCTGAGGTGAGAGGATCACTTGAGGCCAGGAGGTCAAAGCTGCAGAGGGCTATGATTATACCACTGCACTATAATTAATTCATTAATTAAATGTAAGTACTTTTAAAAAACAGATCATATCTATAAGTTTATTTAGCTGGACACATATAAACTGCAATATGCCAAATACTGGAATGGGTGAGAGCACCACTGTCACCAACCCCTGATACTGGGAAATACCTAAGCTAAATAAATGAATAAAATGTAAATAGTACAAAAATAAAAAATTAAAAAATTAAATCCCAGGTGATATCTTTAAGTTCATTTAGCTGGACACATATAAACTGCAATATGCAAAATACAAAAATGGGTGAGAACACCACTGTCACCAACCACTTGACACTGGGAAGTAAACTAAATGAATGAATAAAATGTAAGTAGTAAAAAAAAACCAAGTTCATTTAGCTGGGCACATGTAAACTGTAATATGCAAAATACAAAAATGGGTGAGAACACCACTGTCACCAACCCCTTGATACTGGGAACTACCTCACATAGTCTCATGCATGATTCAGGTGAGAACCTGTGTCAATTTTCAGAAATAAATACAAGCAGAGGTTCTAATATAGTCTCCCTTTGTCTCCTGGATGCTTCTCGGAGTATGTAAGCACCCCGCTTTGGAGATCACTATTCTAAATCCTTTTCTTTACATTCCTGACCTATTTATTTCCCTCTTCAATGTTTTGCCATTTTGTCATTTCTCTGTCTTCATGTTTGCAAAGGAATACGCAAATCTTCTAGCAAGCCCAGCAGAGCTATTGCTCAGGAGGGTAACAGAAATCTTACAGGGACACAGCTGTTTATTTTACCATGTGGAATACAGGGCCAGGAGACAATAAAGAAAGGATGAAAATAGTTCTTCAAGTTGCTTTGTTTGATTTCCTTAAAATATTGTCTTGGGTGCTTCTGTGACCAGGTAAAGTTCTTTGTAATGATTTTTGCAAACGTATTTTCTGCACATAGTGCCACATTTTCTGCCCCATTATCATTAGAACTTTTAAGAGTTTATGCATTTATAAAACTGTATTTTAATTGATTCTATTGAACAAGATAAGACCTGATAGTTACCTATTTTTTCATGTATGGGAGACAACAGAATGGAGGTAAATGTAGTTTCTTTTGCAAGTACTTTTCAAACAGCCTTGCAGTTTCGTATGTATTGTGTTAAAGTGAAAGATGGCAGGAAACTAATAGACGTCATGACTGCTTAAGACAATGCAGTCCTTTTTTTTTTTTTTCTTTATTTTATTTATTTATTTATTTATTTATTTGAGGCAAGGTCTTGCTTTGCCCTGCAGGCTGGAATACAGCCTCGTAAATGGCTCACTGCAGCTTTGACTCTCTGGCTCAAGTAATCCTCCTGCCTCAGCCTACCAAGTAGCTAAGACTACAGGTGCATGCCACCACACCTGGCTAATTTTTGTATATTTCGTAGAGATAGGGTTTTGCCATGTTGCCCAGGCTGGTCTCAAACTCCTGAGCTCAAGCAGTCAGCCCACTTCAGCCTCCCAAAGTGCTAGGATTACAGACATGAGCCACCATGCCTAACAAATGTTGTGTTTTTCATTGAGAGCACAATTGGGCATTTTAAAATGCCTTAAGACAATCTCATTTTATATTTTTCAAGGAAACTGGCTTAGGTATTTTGTGTAGAACTGTCCCACCCTTTACTGGACATTTAACATCTCTGGTCTTGTTGTGCCCACCAATCATCATTACCAAGTCCAGTCATTAGACAACCATAAACTCCTCCCTTGTCTTCAAATGTCCCTCCTAGTGATGGGTACTGCTCAAGTTGGGAAATACTGGGCTAACCACCTTCTCTTCAGACTCTCATTACCGTCTCTCAGCTTACAATACAGAGGATTATACAATTACAAATTGGATTAAACATTTTCATTCCAAAAGACAGTCTGTTTCTAATCACAACTCTGACTCATAAGCATTCACCATGTCCCTGCTGCTTTGCTACATACTTCATATGCGTCTTCTCATATTGTGCTCACTGTACCATGTAAAATGAGTGCCAGCATCCTCATTTCACTGATGAGGAAACTATCAAGTGCACCACACGTATTCAGATTTATCACCCAATATTTATTAAGTACATTCTGCGTGCTTAATACCAAGACAAATTCAGAACAAGGTAGGCATTTGTTGTCCTCAAGGAGCTTGAAGCTGCACAGCTAAGTGGAAAGACCAAAATTTTAACCCAGGTCTGACATTTCTAGAATAGCATACTGTCTTCCATTTCTACCACTACCTGCACCTAAATTATCTTGAAGAAAAATTTAGCCAAATTAATCATAATTGATGAACTGTAAATAGATTTAGAAAATATCCACCAGTGTGCAGTAATTTTTCTAGTCTTTCTCCTCCTCTGGGCTAGTGGAGTCTATATATAAACAGCCCCCTCTAGAGTAGCACAGTGTATGACCTGCATGGCCAGAAATATGAAAGGGGCCAGTCTGTGCCTAGAATACTTGCCCCACTCCTAGCGTCGGGCTTTGCATAGAGACCACTCAAATACCTGCTCTGACACATGGGTTTTACACGTTCCAACCAGCCAGCCATCACTTCTTGTCCCTCCCTCCCTCTCCTTTCCCTTCCCTGCATCCCATTTTTCCTTCATTTCCTCCATGCATGCATACAATATTTTTGAATGACCACTGTTTTTCCATGTTCTAGGAAAATGATGATAAAACATTCAATAAAACAGTGCCTTTCCTCAAGGATCACACCACTCATAATTGACCCTCTCACTCACTCTTTTTTCATTGTATGTATAAATCTCATAGTACTTACCATAGTGTATCTTTCAGTGCTTTTACTGATATTTGTTTGGAACATTGGTTAGATTAACACTGATGTACATTGACTTAAGTGACATTTTTATCTTGATTGGTGTGATACCTACAAGTTTGCATGCTAGCATATAAGCTGATAAGCAGGTTTTTATACAGCAGAAAATTTGATAAAATATTGTATTTTCCTTCTCTCAAACATTGAAGAGCAGCCTCTAGAGACCTTTTTTGATTTTTGAACAAGGATATTTAGTTACATATAGCAGATATTCTATGTAACATGCATATTAGATATTAAAAATACAGTAGAAAAAAAGAGGAAAGGGCTCAGCAAATTGGATAGATGAAAAAGGTTGAAAAATGTTATTATTTCTCAAGATAAACTTTTACCCCAAAACATGTTACTTGAGTGTGTGAGTGCCCTTTTCCATTCAATTATGAGTCACTGAGGGCAGGGGTCATGTCTTCATCCTGTTTATGATACCTATTCTCTCTTCACCATCTGGTGCCACTGCCAGTCGCTGTTTGCATTTTTGAATTGAATATGAAAGCAGAAGGTGACTTTATCAGCCAGAGGAGTAAACAATGTTGTAGAGAGATCACGGCTCTGGAAAACAGGAAACCTGCGTTCTCTGCCCAGCTCTGTGAGCGCTCAGTGCTGTGTCCTGAATAAATTACTCAGCCTCACTACAGCCAGTTTCCTTGAAAAATATGAAACAAGATTTATCCTAAGGTTTCTTGCTAGCTGCCAAACTCTTGTGATCATTCCTTTGACACTGTGTAGTAAGCACATAGAGAAGACTACATGTTGCATAAGTAAATCTAGGTTCTAAAGTCTTATTTTAGGACTTAGATATAGACAGCCTTGATTGCTTTGATTTGAGTTTTGTTAAAAGACATATTTTAGCTGCAAACCACCTTCCTTTACTCTGAGCATAGGCACAAGGTGCTATGTAGTTAGATATATGATCATGAACATTTCCAATTAACTGTAAACTGTTTTTTATACCTCTTTGGACAGGTCCATTTTCCCCCCAAGATCAACTCACAGTGATGTTCATCTGCTGCTGAGTGGCTTTTAGAACTTTTACAGACTCCACAGTTATCAAGGCTCACACCTTAAAAGCCTGCTGAGTGGCAGATCCTGTGGAGAATATAATCCCCTGCCTGCAAGGAGGCTAGGTTCTAGTAGTAGAGCTAAGATGTATACAGAAGTGGCAACCACGGGAACTTGAATCTGTGGTCTAATCTTAAACTAATCTTAAAGGAAGGAGAGACTTCACATCAAACCATGAGGGATGAAGAGGGAAGCCTTGCCAAGTTCTCTAGAATTTCCTGTGAAGATTTTTCATTGCATGCCTCTTGAAACTCTTGGGTCCTGCCTGTAGTCCTATGCCAGAGAACGTTCTTGTCCTTGAAATCCAGTGCCCAGAAAGTGAATTCAGGACTCAGAGAACAATGCCAAGACTAACCCTGTAAATCCCAGATGCTAATTTGTCCATACCAAGTGAGAAAAATTAGGAGAAGTCAGATTTCTGATAACACTCATTCCACTTAAATAGTGCTGTTTACTTTTTTTAAAAAAATTATATTTCAGTTCTGGGGTACATGTGCAGAACCGGCAGGTTTGTTACATAGGTATACACGTGCCATGGTGGTTTGTTCTACCCATCAACCTGTTATCTACATTAGGTATTTTTCCTAATGTTACCCCTCCTCTAGCTTCCCACCCCCCGACAGGCCTCAGTGTCTGATGTTCCCCTCCCTGTGTCCATGTGTTCTCATTGTTCAACTCCCACTTATGAGTGAAAACATGCAGTGATTGGTTTTCTGTTTCCGGGTTAGTTTGCCAAGAATTATGGTTTCCAGCTTCATCCATTTCCCTGCAAAGGACATTAACTCATTCTTTTTTATGACTGTGTCATATTTCTTGGTATATATGTGCCACATTTTCTTTATCCAGTCTATCATTGATGGGCATTTGAATTGGTTCCAAGTCTTTGCTATTGCGAACAGTGCTGCAATAAACATACATGTGCATGTGTCTTTATAGTAGAATGATTTATAATCCTTTGCGTATATGCCATTTGACTCATTTGCTGAGTCAACTGGTATTTTTAGCTCTAGATCCTTGAGGAATCTCCACACTGTCTTCCACAATGATTGAACTAATTTACACTCCCACCAACAGTGTAAACGCATTCTTATTTCTGCACATCCTCTCCAGCATCTGTTGTTTCTGGACTTTTTAATGATTGCCATTCTAACTGGCGTGAGATGGTATCTCATTGTGGTTTTGATTTGCATTTCTCTAATGACCAGTAATGATGAGCTTTTTTTCATATGTTTGCTTCATAAATGTCTCTTTTTAGCAGTGTCTGTTCATATCCTTCACCCGCTTTTTGATGGAGTTGTTTTTTTCCTCATAAATTTGTTTAAGTTCTTTGTAGATTCTGGATATTAGCCTTTGGCTGATGGATAGGCTGCAAAAATCTTCTCCAATTCTGTAGGTTGCCTCTTCACTTTGATGATAGTTTCTTTTGCTGTGCAGAAGCTCTTTAGTTTAATTATATCCTATTTGTCTATTTTGGCTTTTGTTGCCATTGCTTTTGGTGTTTTAGTCATGAAGTCTTTGCCCGTGCCTATGGTCCTGAATGGTATTGCCTAAGTTTTCTTCTAGGGTTTTTATTGTTGTGGGCCTTACATTGAAGTCTTTAATCCATCTTGAGTTAATTATTGTATAAGGTGGAGGAAGGGGTCCATTTTCAGTTTTCTGCATATGGCTAGCCAGTTTTCCCAACACCATTTATTAAATAGGGAATCCTTTCCCCATTGCTTGTTTTTTGTCAGGTTTGTCAAAGATCACATGGTTGTAGATGTGTTATTTCTGAGGCCTCTGTTCTGTTCTATTGGTTTATGTATCTGTTTTGGTTACTGTAGCCTTGTAGTACAGTTTGAAGTCAGGTAGCGTAATGCATCCAGCTTTGTTCTTTTGCTTAGGATTGTCTTGGCTATGTGGGCTCTTTTTTTGGTCCCATATGAAATTTAGAGTGTTTTTTTTTCTAATTCTGTGAAGAAAGTCATTGGTAGCTTGATGGGGATAGCATTGAATCTATAAATTACTTTGGGCAGTATGGCTATTTTCATGACATTGATTCTTCCTATCCATGAGCATGGAATGTTTTTCCATTTGTTTGCATCCTCTCTTATTTCCTTGAGCAGTGGTTTGTAATTCTCCTTGAAGAGGTCCTTCACATCCCTTGTAAGTTGTATTCCTAGGTACTTTATTCTCTTTGTAGCAATCGTGAATGGGAGTTCACTCGTGATTTGGATCTCTGTCTGTTATTGGTGTGTAGGAATGCTTGTGATTTCTGCACATTGATTTTGTATCCTGAGCATTTGCTGAAGTTGCTTATCAGCTTTAAAAGATTTTGGGCTGAGACGATGGGGTTTTCTAAATATACAATCATGTCATCTGCAAACAGAGATAATTTGACTTCCTGTTTTCCTAATTGAATACCCTTTATTTGTTACTCTTGCCTGACTGCCCTGGCCAGAACCTCCAATACTATGTTGAATAGTGGTGAGAGAGGGCATCCTTATCTTGTGCTGGTTTTCAAAGGGAATGCTTTGAGTTTTTGTCCATTCAATGATATTGGCTGTGAGTTTGTCATAAGTAGCTCTTATCATTTTGAGATACATTCCATCAATACCTAGTTTATGAGAGTTTTTAGCATGAAGCGGTGTTGAATTTTGTCAAAGGCCTTTTCTGCACCTATTGAGATAATCGTGTTTTTTTTCGTTGGTTCTGTTTATGTGATGGATCACATTTATTGATTTGCATATGTTGAACCACCCTTGCATCACAGGGATGAAGAAGCCAACTTGATCATGATGGATAAGCTTCTTGATATGCTGCTGGATTCAGTTTGCCAGTATTTTGTTGAGGATTTTTGCATTGATATTCATCAGGGATATTGGCCTGAAATTTTCTTTTCTTGTTGTGTCTCTGCCAGGTTTTGGTATCAGGATGATGCTGGCCTCATAAAATGAGTTAGGGAGGAATCCCTCTTTTTCTATTGTTTGGAAGAGTTTCAGAAAGAATGGTACCAGCTCCTCTTGTAACTCTGGTAGAATTCGGCTGTGAATCTATCTGGTCCTGGACTTTTTTTTTGGTTGTTAGGCTATTAATTACTGCCTCAGTTTCAAACTTGACATTGATCTATTTAGGGATTCGACTTCTTCCTGGTTTAGACTTGAAAGGGTGTATGTGTCCAGGAATGTATCGATTTCTTCTAGATTTTGTAGTTTATTTGTGTAGAGGTGTTTATACTATTATCTGATGGTAGTTTGTATTTCTGTGGGATCAGTGGTGATATCCCCGTTATCATTTTTTATTGCACCTGTTTGATTATTTCCTCTTTTCTTCTTTATTAGTCTGGCTAGTGGTCTATTTTGTTATCTTTTCAAAAACCAGCTCCTGGATTCATTAATTTTTTTGAAGGGTTTTACATGTCTCTATCTCCTTCAGTCCTGCTCTGATCTTAGTTATTTCTTCTCCTCTGCTAGCTTTTGAATTTGTTTGCTCTTGCTTCTCTAGTTCTTTTAATTGCGATGTTAGGGTGTTGAATTTAGATCTTTCCTCCTTTCTCTTGTGGGCAGTTACTGCTATAAATTTCCCTGTATACACTGCTTTAGCTGTGTCCCAGAGATTCTAATACGTTGTGTCTTTGTTCTCATTGGTTTCAATGAACTTTTTTTTTCTGCCTTTATTTCGTTCTTTACCCAGTAGTCATCAGGAGCAGGTTGTTCAACTTCCATGTAGATGTGCAGTTTTGAGTGAGTTTCTTAATCCTGACTTCTAATTTGATTGCACTGTGTTCTGATAGACTGTAAGGATTTCCATTCTTTTGCATTTGCTGAAGAGTGTTTCACTTCCAATTGTGTGATCAATTTTAGAATAAGTCCAATGTGGTGCTGAGAAGAATGTATATTCTGTTGATTTGAAGAAGAGAGTTCTGTAGATGTCTTTTGGGTCTGCTTGGTCCAGAACTGAGTTGAAGTCCTGAATATCCTTGTTAATTTTCTGTCTTATTGATCTGTCTAATATTGACAGTGGGGTGTTAAAGTCTCCCACTATTATTGTCTGGGAGTCTAAATGTCTTTGCAGGTCTCTAAGAACTTGCTCTATTTAATTAATTAATTTATTTTTTTGAGACAGAGTCTCACTCTGTCGCCAGGCACCAGGCTGGACTGCAGTGGTGTGATCTCAGCTCACTGCAACCTCCTCCTCCCAGGTTCAAGCAATTCTCGTGCCTCAGCCTCCCTGGTAGCTGGGACTACAGGCGAACGCCACCATGCCCAGCCAATTTTTTTATATTTAGTGGAGACGGGTTTTACCACGTTGGCCAGGATGGTCTCGATCTCTTGACCTCGTGATCCGCCTGCCTCAGCCTCCCAAAGTGCTGGGATTACTTTGGGATCCCAGAACTTGCTTTATGAATCTGGGTGCTCCTGTACTGAATGCATATATATTTAGAATAGTTAGCTTTTCTTGTTGCATTGATCCCTTTGTCATTATGTAATGCTCTTCTTTGTCTCTTGATCTTTGTTGGTTTAAAGTCTGTTTTATCAGAGACTAGGATTACAATCCCTGATTTCTTTTTTGCTTCCCATTTGCTTGATAAATATTCCTTCATCCCTTTATTCTGAGCCTATGTGTGCCTTTGCACGTGAGATGGGTCTCCTGAATACAGTACACCGATAGGTCTTGACTCTTTATCCAATTTGCCAGTCTGTGTCTTTTAATTGGGGCATTTAGCTCCTTTACATTTAAGGTTAATATTGTTATGTGTGAATTTGATCCTGCCATTTTGATGCTAGCTGATTATTTTGTTTGTTAATTGATGCAGTTTATTCATAGTGTTGGTGATCTTTACAAGTTGGTATGTTTTTGCAGTGGCTGGTACCAGTTATTCCTTTCCACGTTTAGTGCTTCCTTCAGGAGCTCTTGTAAGGAAGGCCTAATGGTGACAAAATCTCTCAGCATTTGTTTGTCTGTAAAGGATTTTTATTTCTTCTTCTCTTATGAAGCTTAGTTTGGCTGGATAGGAAATCCTAGGTTGAAAATTCTTTCCTTCAAGAATGTTGAATATTGTCCCCCACTCTTTTCTGGCTTGTAGGGTTTCTGCAGAGAGATCTGCTCTTAGTTTGATGGGCTTCCCTTTGTGTGTACTGACCTTTCTCTCTGGCTGCCCTTAACATTTTCTCCTTCATTTCAACCTTAGTGAATCTGAGGATTATGTGTCTTGGGGTTGCTTTTCTTGAGGAGTATCTTTGTGGTGTTCTCTGTATTTCCTAAATTTGAATGTTGGCCCGTCTTGCTAGGTTGGGGAAGTTCTCCTGAATAATATCCTGAAATGTGTTTTCCAACTTGGTTCCATTCTCCCCGTCACTTTCAGGTACACCAATAAAATGTAGATTTGGTCTTTTCACATAGTCCCATATTTCTTGGAGGCTTTGTTCATTCCTGTTCGTTCAGGCAGGGATGCTTTAGTATGCTGAAGCTGCGCCCACAGCTGCCCCTTCCCCCAGGTGCCCTGTCACAGGGAGATGGGGGTTTTATCTATAAGCTCCTAACTGGGGCTGCTGCTGTTTTTTCAGAGATGCCCTGTCCAGAGAGGAGGAATCTAGAGAGGCAGTATGGCTACAGTGGCTTTACTAAGTTGTAGAGGGCTCTGCCCAGATGGAACTCCCCAGTGGCTTTGTTTTTACTGTGGGAGAAAATCACCTACTCAAGCCTCAGCAATGGCGGATGCCCCTCCCCCCACCAAGCTCGAGCATCCCGGGTCGACTTAAGTCTGCTGTGCTAGTAGCAACAATTTTAAGCCACTGGATCTTAGCTTGCTGGGCTCCGTGGAGGTGGGATCTGCTGAGCTAGACCACTTGGCGCTCTGGCTTTAGCCCCCTTTCCAGGGGAGTGAATGGTTCTGTCTCACTGGCATTCCATGTGCCACAGGGTATGAAAAAAAAATACAAAAAACCTCCTGCAGCTTGCTCAGTGTCTGCCCAAACAGCTGCCCAGTTTTGTGCTTGAAACCCAGGGCCCTGGTGGCATAGGCACCCTAGGGAAATCTGGTCTGTGGGTTGCAAAGACCATGGGAAAAGCATAGCATCTGGGCCAGGGTGCACTGTGCCTTAGGACATAATCGCTCACAGCTTCCCTTGGCTAGGGTAGGGAGTTCTCCGGCCCCTTGCGCTTCCCAGGTAAGTTGATGCCCCACCCTGCTTCGGCTCACCCTCCGTGGGCCACACCCACTATCTAACCAGTCCCAGTGAGATGAGCCGACTACCTCAGTTGGAAATGCAGAAATCACCCACCTTCGTGTTGATCTCACTGGGAGCTGCAGACTGGAGCTGTTCCTATTCAGCCATCTCGCCAGGCCTCTCTCCAGTGCTGTTTACTTTAAAATAAATATTTCAATCTTCCTTGCTTAGTGTTAAGAAGTCTTTTTATGAAGCCAGGACAGTGGTAGGTGGTTGGGTGGTCGGTCGTTGTGATTATTACTTTAATGTTCCTACTTGGTAAGGTCAAAGTTGATCATCTTCATTTTATTTTATTTTTTAAAATATTTTTGAGATGGTGTCTCCTGCTGTCACCCAGACTGGAATGCAATGATGCAATCTCAGCTCTCTGCAACCTCTGCCTCCCAGGTTTAAGCAAATTTTCCTTCCTTAGCCTCCTGAGTAGCTGGGATTACTGGCATCTGCCACCATGCCCAGCTACAAAGTTAATCATCTTTGAATTGCCTAAATCTAGCAACTAATGCTATCAGGCTTTATAGACATAGCTGGTGTCTTCATGGAGCTTATCTTCTGTGTTTTTACCCTCTGGGAAGAAGTCAGATCAGTAACACGCTGCTTATTTTATGGTTGAGCAAACAGACTTGGAGCCATGTGTTCTACATTTTCTATTAATGTAATACAGGCTTGTCCTGACATTGATTAAAAATCTGCTCTCCAGACACCTCTGTACACAGTAATTACATCCATAGAGTTACTCTATATGAAGTCACCAGCTTACAGGTTTCTCACACCTTGCAAATGTGGAGCTAAGTCCTCTCATGCGGTGGTGGGCGTGAAGGGAGGCATCATCCTCTAAATGTTGTTTTAATTAATTAGTAATGGTAACTTTTTAGGAGTGAAAAATAGAGATGTCTATTTTCCTGGCATAAGCTTCTAACATCTTTAGAATATCTTGCTTTGAAGGGACAGCTCACACATCAGGTTTTGATTCCCATTCAGTTATTTTCCATTCTGAGAGGAGCCAAGTACTATCCTGAAAGGTCAATATTCCATTTTCATGCTTAATAGAATGATTGCGCTTCGTGGCTATTTTTCTGTTACATACAGAGTTTTCTCTTAAATACAGTTGTCTTTTTGCTGTATCTGAAGTGGTTGCCTGGTGGCTCAGAAGACTTAACGCCAGAGTTGGCCATTTGTCCGCTTCTTATTGCCCTACTTCAGTTGCAGGGACTCCAGCTGAGCCATACCTTAGCATATCTAGGAAGGAAAAAAATGTGTGACTCTTAAGTGAAGTGTAAAAGAAAGGAATTCAGGAACAAGGGAACCCTTTAAAAGCCTCTACGGAGAAGCTCTGATGACTTTTTTGTATTACTAATGCTTAGGTTTTGGAGTCCACAGGACTGCCTTTGAAACTTGTCTTTCTTGTATAGGAACTACGTGATTCAGGGTAAGTTGTTTATCCTCTTCATTTGCAGAAGAAAACAGGTAATATTTATTAGCAGTGGATGAGGACGTGGTCTGTGTTAAAAGCCTGGCATCAATGCTCTCAATTCTCACTTTTTGGTGGCAGACACTTTTTTCGTTTGTTTCTTTTTTTGAGATGGAGTCTTGTTCTGTGGCCCAGACTGGAGTGCAATGGCGTGATCTTGGCCCACTGCCACCTCCGCCTCCCAGGTTCAAGCAATTCTCCTGCCTCAGCCTCCTGAGTAGCTGGGATTACAGGTGCGTGCCACCATGCCCATCTAATTTTTGTACTTTTAGTAGAGACGGGGTATCACCATGTTGATCAGGCTGGTCTGGAATTCCTGACCTCATGATCCACCTGCCTTGGCCTCCCAAAGTGCTGGGATTACAGGCATGAGCCACTGCACTCTGCCAAATTCTATTTGTAATATCACTAAAAATGTATTAATTTAGCAGAATAACTGTGACACACACTCTGAAAATTCCAAAATATTATTAAAGGAAGTTAACTTGAAAGTTTAATTCTATCACTCTGTGACTGAATTCATCAATACCATCTGAATTGATCTACAGAATCAATATACTCCCTGTCGAAACTCTAGCTGAATTCTTTGCAGAAATTGTCAAACTGATCCAAAAATTCACATGGAAATGCAAGGGGCCCAGAATATGTATACATTTTTTTTTTTTTTATAAAGAAGAACAAAGTGAAAGACTCTGATTTCAAAACATACTACAAAAATATAATAAGGCAATGTGATAGTAATATAAAAACAGACATATGGTTCAGTGGAAGAGAATCAAGAGTCCAGAAATAAACTCTCACATTTACAGGCAATTGATTTTCAACAAGGGTGGCAAGTATAATCTTTTCAACAAATGGTGCTAGGATAATTAGCCACATACAAAGTAATGAAATTTGATCTCTACCTCTCACCATATACAAACTTAAATTGGATCAAAGACTTAAATGTAAGAGCTATAACTATAAAACTCATAGAATAATGTAAGATTAAATCTTCATGACTTTGGATTTGACAATAATATGACAACAAAATCACAAGAAGCCAAAAAAAAAAAAAAGATAAACTAGACTTGTTGAAAATTTGAAACTTTTATTCTTTGAAGGCACTTAAAGAAAATGAAGAAACAACCTACAAAATGGGAGAAAAATTTTGCAAGCGGGATATATCTAAAATATATAAAGAACTCTTACAACTACATAATAAAAAGACAAATTACCTAGTTATAAAATGGGCAAAGGATGTGAATAGGCATTTTCCCAAAGAAAATATACAAATGGCCAATAAGCACATGAAAAGATGCTCAACATCATTAACTATCAGGAAATACAAACCACAGTCATAATGAGATAGCCCTTCACACCCACTAGGATGAGTAAAATTAAAAAGACAGTAACAAGTGTGAACAAGGATGTGGAGAAATTGGAACCCTCATACACTACTGGTGGAAATGTAAAATAGGGTAGCCACTTTGGAAAAGCTTGTCAGTTCATCAAAAGATTAAACATAGGCTGGGCAAGATGGCTCATGCCTGTAATCCCAGCACTTTGGGAGGCTGAGGTGGGCAGATTGCTTTAGCCCAGGATTTTAAGAGCAGCCTGGGCAACATGGTGAAACCCCATCTCTACAAAAAATACAAAAATTATTTGGGCATGGGGTCACGTGCCTGTGATCTCGGCTATTTTGGACGCTGAAATAGGAGAATCACCTGAGCCCAGGAAGTTGAGGCTGCAGTGAGCTGTGATAGTGGCACAGCACTCCAAGCCTGAGCAAAGAGCAAGATCCTGTCTCAAAAAAAAGACTGGGCACAGTGTCTCACGCCTGTAATCCCAGCATTTTGGGAGGCTGACGCCGGTAGATCACAAGGTCAGGAGATGGAGACCATCCTAGCCAACATGGTGAAACCTGGTCTTTACCAAAAATACAAAAATTAACTGGGCATGGTGGCAGGTGCCTGTAATCCCAGACACTCAGGAGGCTGAGGCAGGAGAATCGCTTGAACCCGGGAGGCGGAGGTTGCAGTGAGCCAAGATAGTACTGAACTCCAGCCTGGGCAACAGAGTGAGATTCTGTCTCAAAAAAAAAAAAGTTGCTGCATGACCTAGCAGTTACAATCCTTGTATGAAAATGTTTGTAACATCTTTATCACAGCCCAAACAAAAGTGGATATGACCAAATGTCTATTAATTTATGAATGGATAAATGAAATATGGGATATAAATACAGTGGAATATTACTTAGCAAGGAAAAGAAAGTCCTGATGCATGCTTCCACATGGATAAACCTTGAAAACATCATGCTAAATGAAAGAGGCCAGTTACAAAAGACCACACATTGTGTAATTCCATTTAAATTAAATGCGCAGGAGAGGTAAATCAAGAGAGAGAGAGTTGATTAGTAGGTGCTTAGGGATGGGTGGAGTGTCAGAGGAGGAGATGAGGGTTCACTGCTAATGGGTGCAGGGTTTGTTTGGTTGTTTTTTTTTTTGTTGTAATAAAACTTCAAAATTGATTGTGATGGTTGCACAAGTTTTTGAATATATACACTAAGAACCATTGAATTTTACACTTTAATTGGGTGCATCATATGTTATGTGAATATATCTCAGCTGGGCATGGAGCCTCACATCTGTAATCCCAGCACTTTGGGAGGCTGAGGTGGGAGGATCCCTTGAGCCTAGGAGTTCGATACCAGCCTGGGCAACACAATGACACCTCATGTCTACCAAAAATTCAAAGATTAGCTGGGCATGGTGGCATGTGTCCATAGTCCCAGCTACATGGGAGGATTGCTTGAGCCCAGGAATTCAAGGCGGCACTGATCTATGATTGCACCACTTGCACTCCATCTTGGGCAACAAAATGAGACTCAGTGTCAAAAAATAAAATAGTTAATATATCTCAATAAAGAGATTATTAAAAGGGGGCATTGTTAAGAGATACTTGTCTGTTAGTTGGCACAGGCAATTATGGGGAAGAGCTAGGGAAGACTTCGTCAAGAAGTAGGATTATAAACTATAACAGGAAGAAGTCTGGTAATCTGAAGAGTGGCAGGATTTTGCTAGAGAAGCAATAGGACTGGGATTTCACAAGTCTCCAAACAGAGTTGAGTGACGGGCGAAGGGCAATGGATGCTAAGGATTTGAGGAAATGCAAAATATTCCCATATAGTGTTTGCAATGTTCACCTGCTGGCAATGATTTTAATTGCTTGTTTTCCTCTTTGCAAAGTGGAAAATGTCATATTTGGTTTAATATCTGCTCATGAACCAGAAGACAAACATTTTTTTGACACTGATATGCAGCCAGTTGGAATCACTGGTCACTCAGGCGCTGCGATTGCACCAGAACTTGGTTTTCCCTTAAAGAGCAAAGCTACTGGAAATGTACTGACCTCAAATCGTTTCCCGTGCAAAAATGAACCAGAGTTTTAAAAATCCTTTGATGTGATATTACAAAATTTCACAACCGTAAATCAAGATTTATTTGCCAGAATATGTTCTTACAACTTGAACTTTCTTGAGAGTTATTTAAAATTAATGACATTGGTCTGCTATTTTAGGGTAGCTTTAACTTGGCCCCATTTCAGCAATTCCATTTTTGAGGAATTTAGTTTAGTCAACTGAATGGTGATGCTTTAATTTATCATCACTTTAGTTTTGTAGTTTCCACTTCCAAGGGGACTTCATTTATTTGTTTGCTATATTCTAACCTCCCCCCGCCAAAAAAAAACAGAAGAGTAATTTAACCCTCTACCACAAGGTGGTGATAAAAAGTTGTAGGTGCATATTTGTAGCACTAGGTTTAATACAATCATTCTTATACACCCAGCAGGGAGGTAAGTACTGGAGACATGAGGGTGTAAATGTGGGGCATGGATAGTCCACAGTCCTTAAGGAAATTGTCATCTAAAGGGACAGGTACTCCGAGAAACAGGTTATTTCAAAAAAGTATGGTAAGTATTATGTCAGAAGGGTTCTGGACACTCTAACAAAGAGAAGGACATCAAGCAGGAAATGGTGGACAGAGATAATGGGGAAAAAAAGATTTGTCAGGGAGGGCTTTTCAGAGGAGATAACCCAGACTTCAAAATTCTGTGTTTGAGGCAGAGATAGACACACAGTCTCTCCTTTTCAAGTCAGACATTAATCTTTATTAGGTGGTAAATAACATTTTAGGACAATTGTGAAGAAAACATGACAATGATACACAGTTTAGCTGGGAATTTCAAATGCAACAAAAACCAACTGAAGGCCAGGAATGGTGTCTCACATCATCGTAGCAATTTGGGAGGCTAAGGTGGGAGTATTGTTTGAGCCCAGGAGTTCAAGACCAGCCTGGGCAACATAGGAAGATCCCATCTCTGCAAAAAATTTAAAAATTAGCCAGGTGTCATGGTACCTGCCTGTGGTTCCAGCTGCCTGTGGTCCCAGCTGCCTGTGATCCCAGCTACTCGGGAGGCTAAGGTGGAAGAAAGATATCTTGAGCCTGAGAGGTTACCACTGCACTGCCACCTAGGTGACAGAGTGGGGCCCTGTCTCAAAAGAAAGAGGAGAGGGGGAGGGGGGAAGAGAGAGAGAGAGAGGGAGGGAGGGAAAGAGAGAGAGAGAGAGAAATGAAGGAAGGAAGGAGAAAGAAGAAAAGAGAGAAAGAAGAAGAAAGAAAGAACAACTTAAGCAAAAAATAAAAAAGAATTTACTGGATCTCATAACTGAGACATCAGGCTTCAGGCACACTTGGATCCAAGAATTGATAGCATAACATTGTTATTTCTTCACTCTATGGATCTGCTTATCTTTGTGCGTTAGCCTCATTCTCTCCTATTGCAGATAGAACATATTTCGTGTAGCTGAGGTGACATGAATGTCAGTGGTCCTGGGTTCATGAATTCCCAGCTTAGCAACCCCAAGATAAAAAGGTTTGATCTTTCATCCTTTATATAGAAATCTTACAGGCAGATCTGTGTGGCCATGTCTGCCCATCCCAGGCCTTGCTTGGATCACGTGGTCATCTCTTGATTATCAGTGGGTTGAGAAGATAAGATATGATAGCTCACCTAGCCTGTGTCACTTTCTCATGTGTAGTAAAGAAAGTACTGTGCAGATATCACCAGGACCACAGGACATGATATAGAGTGGGGAAGAGTTCTTGATGGAAAATCAATTCCATTTCCAGAATTATGCAGACAAATACGAGAGCTACCTATAGCAGGGACTGCTGATGGCCTCCCAGTATCTACCCCTCCTTTCCTCTACGGAACGATCCCCAACATTTTAGCTATGTGCATGTCCACTCAGATTAAAAGCATATTTCTCAGACTCACTTGCAAAGAGGTGTGGTAATTTGACTAAATCTGGCAAAGGAACGTAGGCAGCATTGTTGAGTAACAGGATTGCTGAGTGGCAGCTTCCGAAAATCTTTCTTTAAAAATAACAATTGTGCACTCTTTACCCCACGTTTCTTCTTAGTCCTTTCCTTTGAGAATGAGGATATGATGTCTGGCTCTCAATCTGACGTATTGAAGTATGACAAAAGGGTCAAACCACAGAGTCCTGAGAACTTTGGAAACCAGTCACCATACCTTCCCTGAACTGGCTAATTCTAGACTTCTAGTTGAAAGAAAGAAATATCTGCCTTGTTTAAAGCACTGTGTTTGATACATACACATCACAGTTCACCTCAGGGCAACTCAGCCCTTTCTCCCTAATAACATTATTTTCTCAAACCTTAATTATAGTCTTAAGTCTACATAAGTAGTATGACGCATTTATTTATTTCATCAATAGGTACTTATTAAGACCTACTATGGGTTAGGTGTGGTGGCTCATGCCTGTAATCCCAGCACTTTGGGAGGCTGAGGTGAGTGGATCATGAGGTCAGGAGTTCAAGACCAGCCTGGTCAAGATGGTGAAACCTCGTCTCTACTAAAAATACAAAAATTAGCTGGGCGTGGTGGTGGGCACCTGTGATCCCAGCTACTCAGGAGGCTGACAATTGCTGTGTTTGAACTCGGGAGGCAGAGGTTGCAGTGAGCTGACATTGTGCCACTGCACTCCAGCCTGGGCGACAGAGCAGGACTCCA
>NW_016107383.1:5703686-5748922 GCF_001604975.1 Cebus imitator | reverse complement strand
AAAAAAAAAAAAAAAAAAAAAAAAAAAAAAGATCTACTATGTGTGAGTTCTAGGCACTGGGAATGCAACAGGGAACTAAACTGTTCAAGCAGCCTAAGAAGCTAATATTATAGTAGGGGAAGAAGAAACAAAATAATAGATACATAATTTATAAATGGTGATACATGCAAAGAAAACTGAAGCCTGGTTAGGGAGACAGAGTGGATATGGAGTGTTCAGTGTTATTTTATACAGGATGCTACAGGGAAACCGCTCTCTAATAATATAATATTCAGCAGTGACCAAATGAATACAGGATGTGATGGTTGGTTTTGTGTGTCAACTTGACTGACCATGAGGTGCCAGATATTTGGTTAAACATTTTTTCTGGGTGTACCCATGAGGGTGTTTCTGGATGAGATTAACATTTGAGTGGGTAGAGGGTATAAAGCGGATTCTCCTTACAATGTAGGTGGGCCTCATCCACTCCGTTGAAGGCCTGAATAGAGTCAAAGGCTGGGTGAGAAAGAGTGCTTTCTCTCTGCCTGCGTTTGAGCTGGGACGTCAGTTTTCTCCTGCCTTCAGAAGTGAACTGAAATTTATACTGTCAGCTCTCCCGAGTCTCTAGATTGCCAGCTGAGGATCTTGGACTTCTCAGCCCTCTGTAATTACATGAGACAATTTCTTGATCTCTTTTTGGTGTGGAGAAGAACAATTAGAAGGCCAATGAGTTTAAAGCAGTAGTTCTCAATTTTTTTGGTATCAGGCCCCCTTTACATCCCTAAAAATTGTTGAAGACCTTGAAGAGCATTGGTTATATGGATTCTATTGATATTTATCAGAAAATTTTTAAATTGTTGTTCTTTTCTTTTTCTTGCTGTAGTTAATTCTAAAGGCACATTAGAAATTAAAACTGAGAAAATTAGAAAATAGTTACAGATTCACTTAAAATTACTATAAAAGACATACTATGTGTTAATATAAGTACTTTTTATTTAAAATAAATTATATTTTTCAAAATAAAAATAATGAGAAGACTAACATTGTCTTGCATTTTTGCACACCTCTTCAATGTCTGACTTACTAGAAGGTAATTAGAGTCTCACAACTGCTTCTGTATCCAATACTGTTTCGGTTTTAGTATATTTTTAAAAATCTGGCCTCACACAGATTCATGGCTAGAAAAATGCAAGAATAGTTTAATAGTCTTTCAGATATTTGTAGTTTGTCTTCCCTTTAACACTACCTCAAAACTCGAAGAGCAGTAGTCTTTTGAAGAGCAGATGCAGTGTGGAATCTAAAACTATATCAACAAACCATTTGTGATATGAGAAAATGAGTCTGAAAGCAACATCTTAGTATTAGAATAAAAGTAATTTTGACCTCCCAGATCCCTGAAAGATCATCAGAAATTGCACTTTGCAAACCACTGCCCTAGACATAGTAAGTGAGGAAAGAGTGAATAAAGATGTCATCAGAGGTACAGTTCCAGCAGGTATATGCAGGGCCTTGCAGGTCATTATATGGACTTGGGGATTTATTCTGAATAAAAGGAGAAGTCATTGTAGGGTTTGAGCAGAGAAGTGAGTTGATCTAACATGCAGAAGTTTCACTCTCTCTGTCCTTATTCATCTGGTGGATAGATAAGGGCCGTGAAGGCAAAGCAGAGAGGCCAGCCAGGAGGCGCTTGCAATAATCCAGTTGAGAGATTATGGCAGCTTGGACCACAGAGAACACAGCCGCGGTGGTCTAACTTGCCAGATAAACATATGTGAAATGACAGAAATGGAAATGTGTCTTTGCCTGAGGTGGTTTTGACTCTGTGTTAAGGTTGATTTAATAATTTAAGCAAAAGCTTCCATCTTTTTTTTTTTTTTTTTTTCGAGACAGGTTCTCACTCTATCTCCCAGGCTGGAGTGCAGTGGCGCAATCATGGCTCACTGCAATCTCTGCTTCCTGGGTTCAAGCTATTCTCGTGCCTCAGCCTCCCAAGTAACTGGGATTATAGGCGACCACCACCATGCTCAGCTAATTTTTATTTTTAGTAGATGTTTCACCATGTTGGACAGGCTGGTCTCAAACTCCTGACCTCAAGTGATCTGCCTGCCTCAGCCTCCCAAAGTGCTGGGATTACAGGCCTGAGCCACAGCCATTTCCCTTTGTAATGCTCCTGATTATCTACTCTTTTTTTTTCCGAGATGGAGTCTGGCTCTGTTGCCCCAGCTGGAGTGCAGTGGTGCAATCTCGGTTCACTGCAACCTCTGCCTCCCGGGTTCAAGGATTTTCCTGCCTCAGCCTCCTGAGTAGCTGTGATTATAGACATGTGCCACCACACCCAGCTAATTTTTGTATTTTTAGTTGCGATGCGGTTTCACCGTTTTTTGGCCAGGGTGGTCTTGAACTCCTGACCTCAGATGATCCACCTGCCTTGGCCTCCCAAAGTGTTGGGATTACAGGCGCAAGCCACTGTGCCCAGACCTGATTATCTATGAAGGTTCTTGATGTCTGTCTCAACAAATCAGAGTATGTCAGAATATAACAGAACCTCTGAGAACATCTTTGTCAATAATTTAAATATTATTCTCTAGGAAGCCATAGGAACTTTCTGAAGGTAGTACATCAATAATTACAGAGGATTAAAGCAGGGCAGTGCATCAGGGCACTTAGCAATTCTACTTTCATCTGTTTTATTAATGGGATCTTTAAAAGCTTTTGTTTAAGAAAAGTGTTCTGGAGCCAGATGCAGTGGCATGCACCTGTAGTCTCAGCAACTTGCAAGGCTGAAGCAGGAGGGGAGGATGGCTTGAGCCCAGGAGTTTGAATCCAGCCTGGGCAACATAATGAGATGCTGTCCCTAAACACAGCAAAAAAAAAAAAAAAAAAAAAAAAAAAAAGGAAGAAGGAAAAGGGAAAGGAAAGGAAAAAAAATGTTCTGTGGCTAAAAAGACTTCATGACTCAATCGGCATTCTGCTGTGTCGAGATATAGCCTCAGAATCCTTCTCAACACATTATTCCATTTATCTACTTAGCATGGATCAGAACGGGCATTTCAGATGAATAATATTTGCCATTTCTCATGTAAGCCAAACTTGGTATCTTATCATGCAGTTAATTTCAATGTCTCCCACTTTGATTTTGCTAGTTTCTACATTATACCCAACCTGCTTTTATGACTGCAGATCTTTCAGTGATGTAGATATTACAAATGGTCAAGATAAAGAAATGTTTATAGAGTGTTCAGGGGTTGAAAACTCACATGCTTTCAGAGGACAAACAGGGAGCAGGCAAAGAGCAGAGTCTAACATGGGAAAACAGTTGAGCCCTGGATTAACCGGAGGGCAGATGTCCAGGCTAATGATATTCAAGTTCAAATTTTAAACAAAAAAAATTTTTTGGCAAGCAATTACAATAACTCAAAGAAACAAACAAAAAATTCCACAATATCTACAGACTCTTTTTTGTACCTCTAAAATCTCAAACTGGGCCAGGGACTGTGATTCACACCTGTAATCTCAGCACTTTGGGAGGCCGAGGCAGGCGGATCACAAGGTCAGGAGTTCAAGACAAGCCTGGCCAATGTGGTGAAACTCCCATCTCTACTAAAAATACAAAAATTTTCCAGGCATGGTGGTGGGTGCCTGTAGTCCCAGCTACTTGGAGGCTGAGGCAAGAGGATTGCTTGAACCTGGGAGGCAGAGGCTGCAGTGAACCGAGATTGCATCACTGCACTCCAGCCTTGGTGACAGAGTGAGATTCTGTGTCAAAAAAAAAAAAAAAAAAAATCTCAAACTGATCCAACATACCCATTTTACTGATGGATCTCATAGAGGTGCTGTGACTTGGGAGATTGTGCAGCTTGGGGATTTAGAGCTTAGATTTCAGAGTCCAACTGATCTGATTTGTATCCTAGGACCATAGTTGGCTAGGTACATAATCTTGGAAATAACTTCTGTAAGCCTCCATTTCCTCATATACAGATCTACAGGAAGCACCTTGCCCAGAGCCTGGTAGAGTAAGTGTTCAATAATGGCAGGTGTTTGTGCTGGTATTGGATAGGGTCACACACAAATTATTTGGTGCCAAGCTGGAAGATTTTCCATTATTCTGACATTTTATTAAACATTGAGTAAGTCTACAACTGGACTTCTGATCACTGCGTGCTTGCGCGTGTGTGGATGCTGCTTTTAAGATATAAAAAAGAAGAGAATTGAAAAAAGAGAAGACAGGACCCACGAGATGATTTGAATTCTGGGATGGTCGTGGCAGGGCACAGGCTCCTTTAGCCTGATGCTTCTCAGGAACATCTGTTTTGCCTTAAGCATGGTGTCCCTTTGGGGAATGTTTTTAAAGGAAGTTGATCTTTTCCTCAGGTTTCCCCCAACTCTCCCATGTAGTTAGGCAGAGGCCAGTGGCATTCAGAGTTTGTGCACAAGCACTTCTGCCTCTTGGGAACACCAATTTACTGAGAATAAGCATGGATGGCTGGATGGCTGTCAGGAGGGAACAATTTTCCGTCAATTCAAAGCTAGAACAGATTTGAACTAATGCCCTGGAATTAAAAAGCCATCCTGTCTCTGGCCGAAGAGAGAATGCAGCTCTCAAATGCAGTGCTCAGCGTGCTGCCCTGATAGGCTTTATATTGCAGCAGACCCTTCTCTAGAGTGTTAAGCACTTTATGAATATCTGTTGGTTGTTTGGGTACAATGTGGTTTTGATTAAATCCTATTCGCAATTCTGGGGAAATGTTATCCTGTAAGTATTAACATAATGTGGCCTTTTGGTTTCTAAAAGGGCATGCCTTTACTGAATGCCCACTCAATCAATTCAGAGTGTTGGTACTTAACAATTAATCACTTATAATTAAATAATGTTTAATGTGCTTAATGGAGGGAGGTGGTGTGGTAGAATACAGTGAGGGCAAATTCCAGCTCTCTGCTTTCTACGTGTGTTACTTCACCATGTCATTTAAGTTTCTTTTTCTGGATCTATTAAATGGTCATAATCAGCGTCTCCCAGGCAGGGCTGTTAGGAGATTTAAACTGTTTAAAGTGAGCTGAAGACTAGGCTCTGTGTCTGGGACTTAGTAAGTGTTCTGAACACCATATTACCATCCTCTACTCTCTAATACCCTGATGAACAAAAATAATAAGTCACATTTATACAACTTGAATCAGCAACACATGCATTAGGATTCCTCAGTTGAGAAGGAGAAACTGTCGCTAGTTTTTCTATAACAACACAAATACTGAGAAGTGGGTCCAACAGAAAGCTGAGAAAACTTTTTTTTTTTTTTTTTTGAGATGGAGTCTCTGTAACCAGGCTGGAGTGCCGTGGCACGATCTCGGCTCACTGCAACCTCTGCCTCCCAGGTTCAAGCGATTCTTCTGAAGCTGAGGAACCCTTTTAACTTTCCAGGCTTTCCAGCGATCAATGATAGCCTGTTTTGGAAAAGTGCAAAAAAAGAAAGAAAAAAAAAGCTGCAAAAGCAAGTCAGTGACTGATGACGCCAAACACGTAAGGATTGATCCACAACTCTAGCAGGTAGAAAGTCAGATGGGACAAACTTTAGAGTGGACTTAGGTCTGTTGAGGAACTTTTATTGAAAATCAAGAAAGGGAAGTTTGAGATTCCTGGCCAGATCTGGAGAAACTCCAGAGAGCCAGGCACGATGGCTCCCTTGGGGTTCCTGGGACCCAGACTGCCTGGGAGGGTCACCAGTCCTAGACTCCACTGAGAGACCTGGTGCAGGCTTCCTGTGTTCATCTATTCTGCTAGATGGGGCTGAGTCTTCAGTGATTTGAAAGCAGATGCCCGCTGACTACTGAGCTCAGGCCCAAACTGTACCCTTCCCTCAGTTCCTGAAATGCTCATAATTGCCTCAGTGTCCATCTTTTCTTTATGTGAAAGTGGCTTTAAAAACAAAACAAACAAACAAAAAAATAAACAGAGTCTTGCTCTGTTGCTCAGGCTGGAGTGCAGGTGTAATCTTGGTTTACTGCAGCTTCTACCTCCTGGGTTCCAGCAATTCTCCAGCCTCAGCCTCCTGAGTAGCTGGAACTACAGGTGCATGTCACTGCACCTAATTTTTGTATTTTTTGTAGCGATGGATTTTTGCCATGTTGCCCAGGCTGGTTTTGAACTCCTGGCCTCAAGCGATCCACCCATCTCAGACTCCCAAAGTGCTGGGATTACAGGCATGAGGCACCACACCCAACCTGAAAACATTTTTCTAAACTAGCCACTTTCTTCTTATCCCTTATGAAAATAAAAAAGTAAAAAAACAAGCATCTCTGGGAGACAAAAGTTTTCCAGTTATTACCTCCTATGTTAGATTTCAGGTTTCCAGTGAGACAGCTCCAGGGTGAAGACGAAGCCCCGAGGCTGGTGAGTTCTGAAAGAGGAGGTGCCTCGTGCCCGACACACTCTACTAAGTGCTTCAGTAGGTATGGTCTGAACATCTACATCACAATCCCCACCTGGACTGCTTACTACAAATTCAAATTTCTGGACATCATCCTGCACTCCCTAATCAATCTCTCAGGGGCACAACCTGGGAATGTGCACGTTTTACAAGCTCCTGGGGTGATCTGATTGCAGCAGTGTTCAAGAGCCCCTGTCCCCGTGTAGGTCCTGGGGGTGAACCGCGTGCGGTTTTAAGCAGGCAACTATATGATACTTTTGCTTACATGCGTGCCCCTAAAGACAAAATCCCTCTGTTGTTCTTCACCACTTTGCTAGAGACATCCTGCTACTACTCGTCTCTGCCAGGTAAGGGGGCCTTCTCTAACTGAGATGGAGAAGCAGAAGGGAAAGGGAGGATGTCCTTTCTGACTTCATCTGCACCTGCTTCTTATTCATCCCTAACAAAGGCACTAGTTACTCCCAGGAAGAAACCCATAGACTCTTTGATCCTGATTGCATTCTGTAGAGTCTTGCTCTAAACACATCTGAATCCTGTTGTTTGGAGTTTCAAGGAGAAGAGAAAAGGCAGTCAGCAGCTTCTCGCGAGGTCATCAGTACAAGGCAGAAAGATCTCCAGCCAGAGCATTAGCACAATCTGCTGTAACTCAGAGACTCGCTAAATTCCTTTCCAATTTTCAGGAATGGTTTGGGTATTCTGTAAGTTCTGTGGCAACCTTTTCTTTGTTTTGTCTTGGCAGAGCTGAAGGAAAACTACAGTGGGGTAATTTTCCATATTTTTACCATAAATTTTTAACTATCCACCAGGAAAGAAAAAGAGCAGTAAATGACTTTTCTGCTCTTAAGAGAGACTCATGCAGAGAGGAAGGAAACTCACAAGGCCCTTAATGACATCATTTACTAAGAAAGTCCTTAGAAACTGTCAGCACTGCCAATGGGACTCAACTGAGAAGGTATCTGAAGGAAATTAATTGATTCCTGTTTTTGTGTCAGAGTGGAAAGGGGATTAGAAATAATGAATAGCTGCTTTTACCTTGCCACTCATCCTCAGATTTGCAAACAAAAATAAATGCCCTGAAGTATTTTCTGAGAGAACTGGTTCAACTTAGTGACGAGATAGCTCTGGTGGTCTTAATGTCTTAATTTCTAATTAGAAGGCAAGGAGTGTGTGTGTGTGTGTGTGTGTATGTGTGTGTGTGTGTGTTAGAAAAAACAGTTATATTCAATAGGAATGGCACAATCTAAACAAAAAATAAGAAAAGTGGTAATATATATGCTGAGGTTTGAATCTTTTAACTGTAACTGCATTTGAAGAATTTAATGATGGCTTAAATCTGTTGTGAGCTTTCTTAAAGTTATTAACCTCTACTTTCCATGTTAGTTAAATCAAGATTGCATTGAAGTCTGTGCATTTTATTTCATAATAGTCATAATTTCATATATCGAGCATTGACTTTGTGACAGGCATTGTACTAACACTTCACAAGAGATCAAAAGAAGTGGGTATTCTAATTTTTATTTTACAGAAGAGGAAACTGAGATTTGGAGATCCCAAAGGAGAATAAAAAGTAAGTAGAAGTTTTGTGATTTGGAGCCAAACCACCTAATTCCAAAGTCTGTAGAGTTGGGGCAACTTTAACCTTATAGTTTCCTTTGGGTTAAAATACTTCCTTATTTTATAGGGACTAAGATCAAGACAGATAAAGCTTTTTTTTTTTTTTTTTGAGACAGAGTCCTGCTCTGTCGCCCAGGCTGGAGTGCAGTGGCATGATCTTGGCTCACTGCAGCCTCTGCCTCCCAGGTTCAACCAATTCTCCTGCCTCAGCCTCCCAGTTAGCTGGGATTACAGGCACGTGCCACCACGCCTGGCTAAGTTTGTATTTTTAGTAGAGATGGGGTTTCACCATGTTGGCTAGGCTGGTCTTGAATTCCTGACCTCAGGTGATTCACCCGCCTCGGCCTCCCAAAATGCTGGGATTATACCTGTGAGCCACCATGCCTGGCCGAGATAGAGAATATTAAAGGAAGGAAACAAAAAACAAAAAAAGATATCACTGGAAAAAATGTACTGGGACTGTGAGCATTAATACCTCTCTATCTCCATAACTGGCACAGTGCCTGCATTGATGATGCACTTAATAAATAACTGATTGAATGAATGTTGGCACCATTTGGAGATATTTATTCATGCATTAAAAAAAGACAACTCCATTGAGCATTTTGTGGGTTAGGTAGACCATGCAAAGGTTAAAGCAAAATTGGTCCTGCCCTCACATTGCTCCACAGTCTCAATCATAAATATCTGAAACGTGAACTAAAGGGAAGAATGCCTCAAGGGAAATTTTGTGATTGAAACTCTGCCAATTTGGATGGACCAGAAGAAAGAGTTGAAGTAACTTTCCAACTCATAATGCCTACAGAGAAGAGAGAACAGGCAAATAAAATCCTGATAAGGTAATTTTTTGGTCTTGTTTTTCTATTTTTAGGGTAGATTAGCATCTTCAGGCCTTGCATATTGACTCTTAAATTTCCTCCACTATTCTAGCATCTTGTAAGGCTATAAACAAGACACTAAGATCATATTCTGACTTTTTGGTAGAGGTATGTCTAATTCTAGAAGCACGCAGAACACATCTAAAAGCAATGCAATAAGAGCATTGCTTCCCATCATTAACTGGAAAAAAACTTGAGTATAAATGCTGGCCTTGAGATTGGGGGGAAAAGGAGAGAGGAGGCTGAAGGAAAAATGGGTTGGTGTTTTAATTTCCATTTGTCATTTCATAGAGAGTTAAGCATAGGAAGTCCAGGTGAGTGATGGTTTCATTTTAAAATTAATCCACTCATTTTAGTACAAACACAAACGGTGTGCTTACCTAGCATCCAAGGCGCTATGCTAAGCTTTCAGAGGCCCAACCCAGAGACTCAACATTTGTGTAAATCTGAGACAGAAGATACAAAGTGTATAAATTTGCTTGAATTACCATAACAAAGTATCATAGACTGGATGGCTTATATAAGAGCAGTTTGTTTTCTCACGGTGCTGGAAGCCAGAAGCCTGAGATGAAGACGGCAGCAGGGTCAATTTCTTAGGCCTCTCTCTTTGGCTTTCCAAGGCCATTTCCCCTTTACTTCACCTACATTTCCCCTGTATGTTGTCTGTGTCCCAATTTCCTCTTCTTAGAAGGATGCCGGGCATCTTGGCTTAGGGCCCATCTGTATGACCTCGTTTTACCTTAATTGCCTCTTTAAAGTCCCTAACTCCAAATCCCATCATATTCTGTGGTGCTAGGGGTTAGGGCTTCAACATATGAATTTTAGGGAGACACAATTCAGCCCATAATACTAACACTTCAAAATTCCAGTCTCAACTCCAGAAGGGGAAGAACTTGGGGCTTTAAATTTTATTCAAGTTTTTCTTTTCTAGCTTTAAAAGTTAAATAAATATATGTTCTTCTCAAAAATTAAAAACCAATTCAAAACATTCAAAGCATTCACATTTTCCATTCACTCAGGATTTTGTTGTTTGATAAAGATGATGATTTTTCAAGTTTTTGGCACTCAGCTGTGTTAACCAGCCCTGACTGTTTTGTTTACTAAGTCCTTAGTTACAGCTTGGGGTTGGCATAGAATGCCTTGCTCTGGAAATGTGTACACATTGTACAAGCCCTAAAAGAGAAAAAACATGATACTTTGCCGGGCTTAGGCTAAGATTTATTAGAAAGGAGGACTTAAAGGGTGTTAAGAAAGGAGATACATGATGCTGAACAATTCCCTTCCAATGGGCACAGATTGTTTGGACTTGGATAAGAGAAAACATTGTTACTTGGAATCAAGGGGAACAATGTGACATTAATATTGTTGGTTGTGCTTATCAACAGGAACCTACATGCTTGTTAAAGTCACTTCTGTTTCCATAGAGGACAATTCCATTTTTGACCTCAACAACAATGTAAGAGATGTCATGAGGCTCTTCTATTGGTTAGAATTAGACCAGACTGTGGGAAACAGGAAATAAAGGCAATAGCTTAAACAAGTAGAAATGCGTGTCTACCACACATTCAAGAGGTCTGTAGGCAAGAGCCAGTGGTCCATGGTGCAGGTGGCCTAGATAGCTTTTGTTCTTATTGTAATACTGAGTACAGCTTCTATTCCAAAATGGCCCCAGGAACCATAGTGATTACATGTAAACTCTAGCCAGCAGGGAGGAAAATGTAATGAAGAATCATGTGTCTCCTCCTGTTAAGAATACTTCTCAGAAATGTTATACACCACTTTTGCTTATATCACATTGCCCAAATTTAGTTCTAGCCATAGATAGCTGCAAGGGAGTCTGGGGAATGCAGACTTTTTTCTGAGGAGCCACTGGCCTCCCTAAATATGAAGGTTTCAATTACTGATGAAGAGGAAAAATCAGGGAGAAAACTGACAGGGACTGACACAACTTCAAGCTCCTAAAAACAAATTTCACTACTGATATTTCAGTATGTATTTTTGTTTTTTAAATACAGTGTTGGGGGTAGTCCCCTGGTCTCTAATCTTATGATTACAATTGCAGACTTTATAATAAACATACTTGACTGTACACTGGCACTGCAAATTACTCTATGTGTGAGTGTGGCACACACATGGAGTGATTAAGCACATAACACATAGGGGTATTGGAAGAGTTAGACCACAGTCCCTGGCACACGTGCCGTTTGCAGTAAATGATGGTGTTTATTGTTATTGTTGTTCTTTTTAATTTTCCTATTGAGAAAATGTATACCCCAAAACATGTCTAATAAAACATATTCCATTGGTCTACATTTGTTTTGGTACCAGTACCATGCTATTTTGATTGCTGTAGCCTTATAGTATAGTTTGAAGTCAGGTAGCATGATGCCTCCAGCTTTGTTCTTTTTGCTTAGGATTATCTTGGCTATGTGGTCTCTTTTTTGGTTCCATATGAAGTTTAAGGTGGTTTTTTGATAGTTCTGTGAAGGTCAATGATAGCTTGATGGGGGTAGCATTGAATCTATAAATTACTTTGGGTAGTATGGCCATTTTCATGATATTGAGTCTTCCTAACTATGAGCATGGAATGTTTTTCCATCTGTTTGTGTCCTCTCTTATTTCCTTGAGCAGTGGTTTGTAGTTCTCCTTGAAGAGGTCCTTCATGTCCTTTGTTAGTTGTATTCCTAGGCATTTTATTCTCTTTGTAGCAATTGTGAAGGAGAGTTCACTCTTGATTTGGCTCTCTGTTTGTCTGTTATTGGTGTATAGGAATACTTGTGATTTTTGCACGTTGATTTTGTATCCTGAGACTTTGCTGAAGTTGCTTATCATCTTAAGGAGATTTTGGGATGAGACAATGGGATCTTCTTAACATATAATCATGTCATCTGCAAATAGAAACAATTTGACTTCCTCTTTTCCTAATTGAATACCCTTTATTTCCTTTTCTTGCCTGATTGCTCTGAAGAGAACTTCTAATACTATGTTGAATAGGAGTGGTGAGAGAGGACACCCTTGTCTAATGCCAGTTTTCAAAGGGAATGCTTCTAATTTTTGCCCATTCAGTATGATATTGGGTGTGGGTTTGTTGTAGATAGCTTTTATTATTTTGAGATACATTCCATCAATACCTAGTTTATTGAGAGTTTTTAGTATAAAGGGCTGTTCAATTTTGTTGAAGGCCTTCTCTGGATCTATTGAGATAATCATGTGGTTTTTGTCTTTGGTTCTGTTTATGTGATGGATTATGTTTACAGATTTGCATATGTTGAACCAGCCTACAACCATCTGATCTTTGACAAACCTGACAAAAACAAGCAATGGGGAAATGATTCCCTGTTTAATAAATGGTGTTGGGGCCGGGCGTGGTGGCTCACGCCTATAATCCCAGCACTTTGGGAGGCCAAGGCGGGTGGGTCACGAGGTCAAGAGATTGAGACCATCCTGGCCAACATGGTGAAACCCCATCTCTACTAAAAAAATACAAAAAATTAGCTGGGCATGGTGGCACGTGCCTGTAATCCCAGCTACTCAGGAGACTGAGGCAGGAGAATTGCCTGAACCCAGGAGGCGGAGGTTGCAGTGAGCCGAGATTGCGCCATTGCACTCCAGCCTGGGTAACAAGAGCGAAACACTGTCTCAAAAAAAAAATAATAAATGGTGTTGGGAAAACTGGCTAGCCATATGCAGAAAGCTGAAACGGGATCCATACCTTACACCTTATACAAAAATTAACTCCAGATGGATTAAAGATTTAAACATAAGACCTAACACCATAAAAACCCTAGAAGAAAACCTAGGCAATACCATTCAGGAGACAGGCATAGGCAAGGACTTCATGACTAAAACACCAAAAGCAATGGCAACAAAAGCCAAAATAGACAAATGGGATCTAATTAAACTCCAGAGCTTCTGTACAGCAAAAGAAACAATCATTAGAGTGAACCAGCAACCAACAGAATGGGGAAAAATTTTTGCAAGCTACCCACCTGACAAAGGGCTAATATACAGAATCTACAAACAACTAAAACAAGTTTACAAGAAAAAAACAACCCCATAAAAAAGTGGGTGAAAGATATGAACAGGCATTTTCAAAAGAAGACATTTATGTGGCCAACAAACACATGAAAAAAAGCTCATTACTACTGGTCATTGGAGAAATGCAAATCAAAACCACATTGAGATATCATCTTACACCAGTTATAATGGTGATCATTAAAAAAATCTGGAGACAACAGATGCTGGAGAGGATGTGGAGAAATAGGAACGTTTTTACACTGTTGGTGGGAGTGTAAATTAGTGCAACCATTGTGGAAGACAGTGTGGTGATTCCTCAAGATTCTAGAACTATAAATACCATTTGACCCAGCAATCCCATTACTGGGTATATACCCAAAGGTTTATAAATCATTCTATTATAGAGACACATGGACATATATGTTCAATGTGGCACTGTTTACAATAGCAAAGACTTAGAACCAACCCAAATGCCCATCAAGGATAGACTGGATAAAGAAAATGTAGCACATATACACCATGGAATACTATGCAGCCATAAAAAGGGATGAGTTCATGTCCTTTGCAGGGACATGGTTGAAGCTGGAAACCGTCATTCTCTAACTAACAGAAGAACAGGAAACCAAACACCACATGTTCTCACTCATAAGTGGGTGTTGAACAATGAGAACACATGGACACTGGGAGGGAAACATCACACACTGGGTCTGCTGAGGGGTGGGTGCTAGGGGAGCGATAGCAGGGGTTGGGGATGTTGGGGAGGGATAACATTAGGAGAAATATCTAATGTAGGTGAAGAGGGGATAGATGCAGCAAACCACCATGGCATGTGTATACCTATGTAACAATCTTGCAAGATCTGCACAGATACCTCAGAACTTAAAGTATAATAAAAAATAATAATTATGATCCATTAAACAAATTAAAAAAAGATATTCCATCTGTATTAGTTCATTCTCATGCTGCTATACATAACTGCCCAAGACTGGGTAATTTATAAAAGAAAGAGGTTTAATTGACTCACAGCTCCACAGGGCTGGGGAGGCCACAGGAAACTTACAATCATGGCAGAAGGGAAAGCAAACACATTCTTCACATGGTAGCAGGAGAGAGAAGTGCTAAGCAAAAGGGGGAAGAAAAGCCCCTTATAAGGCCACCAGCTCTCATGAGAACTCACTGTCAAGAGAACAGCAGCATGGGCGTAACATCGCCCATGATTCAATTACCTCCCACCAAGTCTCTCCGCATGACACATGGGGATTATGGGAACTCAAATCTCATGTGCTCACATTTCAAAACACAATCATGCCTTCCCAACAGTCCTCCAAAGTCTTAACTCATTCCAACATTAACCCAAAAGTCCAAGTCCAAAGTTTCATCTGAGACAAGGCAAGTCCTTTCTGCCTTTCAGCCTGTAAAATCAAAAGCAAGTTAGTTACATCCTAGACGGAATGTGGGTACAGGCATTGAGTAAACACACCCATTCTAAATGGGAGAAATTGGCCAAAACAAAGGGGTTATATGCCCCATGCAAGTCTGAAATCCTATTGGGCAGTCATTGAACCTTAAAGTTCCAAAGTGGTCTCCTTTGACTCCATGTCTCGCATCCAGGTCACACTGATACAAGAAATGGGCTCCTACAACCTCGGGCAGCTCCACCCGTGTGGCTTTGCAGGGTCCAGCCCCACTTCTGGCTGCTTTCATGGGCTGCTGTTGAGTGTCTGTAGCTTTTCCAGGCTCACAGTGCAAGCTGTCAGTGGATCTACCGTTTTGGAGTCTGAAGGACAGTGGCCCTCTTCTCATTGCTCCACTAGGCAGTGTCCCTAGGAGAGATTCTCCATGAGGGCTTATCCCTGCAGCAAATTTCCCCTGGGACATGCAGGCGTTTCCATACACCCTCTGAAATTTAGGTTGAGGTTTCCAAACTTCAATTCTTCTAGCAACCACAGGACCAACACCACGTGGAAACTGCCAAGGCTTGGGGGCTTGCACCCTCTAAAGCAACATCCTGAGCTGTATGTTGGCGCTTTTAGCCACCGCTGGAGCTGAAACAGCTGGGATGCAGGGCACCAAGTCCCAAGGCTGCACACAGCAGGGGGTCCCTGGACCATTTTTTTCTCCTAGGCCCTCCCACAACCTGCGTGTCTCTGACATGCTCTGAAGACATTTTCCCCATTGTCTTGGTGATTAGCATTTAACTCCTCATTGCTTATGCAAATTTCTGTTGCTGGCTTGAATTTCTCCCTAGAAAATGGGTTTTTCTTTTCTACTGCATCCTCTGGCTGCAAATTTTCCAGAGTTTTGTTCTGTCACACCTTGAATGCTTTGTTGCTTAGAAATTTATTCCACTAGATACCCTAAATCATCTTTCTCAAGTTCAAAGTTCCATAAATCTCTAGGGCAGAGGCAAAAAGCTGCCAGTCTCTTTGCTAAAGCATAGTAAGTCATCTTTTTTCCAGTTCCCAACAAGTTCTTCAACTCCATCTGAGATCCCCTCAACCTGTACTTCAGTGTCCATATCACTATCAGCATTTTGGTCAAAACCATTCAACAAGTCTCTAGAAAGTTCCAATCTTTTCCACATTTTCCTATCTTCTTCTGAGCCTTCCAGGCTGTTCTTACCTCTGCCTATTACCCAGTTCCAAAGTTGCTTCCACATTTTCGGATATCCTTTTAGCAGCACTCCACTAATGGTACCAATTTACTGTATTAGTTCATTCTCATGCTGCTATAAACAACTGAGACTGGGTAATTTATAAAGGAAAAATGTTTAATTGACTCACAGTTGCACATGTCTGGAGAGGCAGGAAACTTACAATGTGGCAAAGGGGAAGCAAATACATCCTTCTTCACATGGTAGCAGGAGACAGAAGTGTCAAGCAAAGAGGGAAAAGCCCCTTATAAAACCATTAGAACTTGTGAGAACTCACTATCAAGAGAACAGCAGCATGGGGGTAACTGTCCCCATGATTTGATTACCTCCCACCAAGTTCCTCCCAGGACATGTGGGGATTATGGGAACTACAATTCAAGATGAGATTTGGGTGGGGACACAGCCAAACCATATCACCATGCAGTCAGCTGGAGCAGAATGCATGCCTTGCAAGCTGCAGTTACTACAGTGCCAACACAAAGAGTTATTCTTTGCTTCTAATTAAGTTGGTTTGGGGACCCATGGCTATGAATATTCTGTATATGTAAATCCTGGCCCTGTGTCCCCATGAAATATCTTTTTCTTCTTAGAATTCTCTGTGGATAGGGGCTAGGTGCCCTGGATGGCAATAGCTTAGAGAAATTCCAGAATCTTTAAATACCTTCCCATTGTATACCTATAAAACATATATTTTTCCCCTATTTAAAAAAACTAGAAAGTTGCTGGTACCCCTTTCCACCAATATCACTGGTTGATTGGTTTTGAATCAGTTCAGCCATGGAATTGAGCATCAGTTCTGCACTCCAGCCTTGTTGTGTTCTTAGGCCCTTTTTTAAAGAGTCAAATGAGTTATGGATCCACCTGCAGTGACCTCAGCCTGGAAAAAACAGCTTGGTAGAATGAACATCCATTGACCATCTGTTATGTGGTAGGCATTTTACTGAGCAGCAAAAAGCACTGATGTCTTGTGGAGAGACAGAAGCTAAAAAAATAATCCAAGAGATTAGGTGATACCCTCAGAAAGAGTAATTATGGTATCCCAGGTCAAGGAATCCTGTATATTCATCAACATAGGGTAGTTGGAAATGAATAAACACAACATGGTATGGAAAAATTTTTGTTAAAGAAAATACGGGGGAAGCATAAAGAGATTTACACTGTTGCCCTTCTTTTGGTACCAATTTTGTGACCTCTATTAGTTTCATTTCCATTCATTGGTACTTACCATTGCTAGGAATGCTACCAGCAGAGTCTGGCTGATTTGCAGGACAAAGGCTGATAAACTAATGTTATACCAAAACAGTCCTAGGTAGAGTAATTATGTTTTGCATGGCAGTTAGAATTTGTAAAAGGAATCTAGCCACAGTTTTCTAATTGGAGTCCCTGGGAAACATTTATCTGAAAACGTGACTTTTTTTAGGTTAAGACATTTGTTAATTTAATATAATCTGACTTAAAAGTTAACATGATGGAAATAGGATGGTGCTTTGAATCCAGGGTAGGACTTATGTAAATCTAGCTTTCTCTATTAGCTTCAGCATGATTGTGCAAGGGTTACTGAATGTCTCTTAGCCTGTTTCCTCTTTTGGGAGATTTTCTGAAAATCGCAGATGCAAAACGCTAGTGTATTGCCTTGTATGTATTAGATTCTTACTTAATATTAGTTTCTCCTTTCTTCCTCCCCAGATTGCTGTTGTCAATTGCCAAACTCAGTGGGCAACTCTTAGGTACTTGTTTCATGACAGTTTTCAACATTTGACCGTATTGACTGTAAATCCTTTCTTTTTTTTTTGGAGACAGAGTCTTGCTCTGTCACCCAAGCTGGAGTGCAGCAGCATGATCTTGGCTCACTGCAGCCTCTGCCTTCCGGCTTCAAGTGACTCTCCTGCCTCAGTCCCCGGAGTAGTTGAGATTACAGGCACCCACCACCATGCTCAGCTAATTTTTGTATTTTTAGTAGAGACGAGGTTTCACCACGTTGGCCAAGCTGGTCTTCAACTCTTGACCTCAGGTGATCCACCCACCTTGGCCTCCCAAAGTGCTGGGATGACAGGCGTGAGCCACTACGCCTGGCCTACAAATCCTTTCTTGGCACTCTTTCTCATGTCGTTTTTCACAATGTGACCGTCTTACGTTTTCTTCCCCCTTTTACAATTCCTTCCCTAGTGAACTCAGTTTTCCACACAGGTGCTTTAAAGACTGGTTTTCTTCAGCTAACATCTTAACCCTGCTCTCACTTTATACTGTATCTCTTGTCAGATTAATCATGGTTTCAGCCACCACAACTTTCAATCTGCTGGTGACTTCCAAACCCACACCTGCTGCCGTCTCCTTCTTGAATCCCAGTTCCATGTTTGCAGCAGCCTGACTGATACCTTCCTCTGAAGGTCCCAGGCACTTCACATATTAAAAAGTAAACTCATTCCCTCTGCTGTATTTCCCGTCTCAGTTAATGCATGGCGTTTGCCAAGTTGCTTCTTCCACTAACCCTAAACTTCCCTTCCAATCAGTCACAAAGTCTTGTCAATTTGGTCTGCAATATTTTTTCCAGACTTCCCTTCCTGTCATTACTGCTACCCTCACCACCACCCAGTTCAGTTTTGCTTCACCTCTGTTCTTATTTTTGATGGCTACATTAGCCTCCGAATTGATTTCCCTGCCTCCTTTCTCTTTCCCCTTCTAGTCTCTCTGTCAATTACGTTTACATCAATATGTTCTCTCCTGCTTAACAGTTTTAAAGGGATAAATGCTGGTTAGAAACAGAGAATGAAAGCCATTTCCACCCCGACTCTATCTTCTAAAACAAACTGAACAAAAGAAAAGAACATTTCATCTTCAAAGAACTTAGAAAATACCTACAATCCCCAAACTCTGAAGAAGAATTGCTAAACACAGTAAAATTTGGATCTAATGGGAAGAAGACATTTATCGTTGTTGAAGTCAAATAAAATACAGACAAATCTTTGAAATTTAAACATTTTATTTGGGAAGAAAGAATTTCCATTTCAAGGCTGGGTGCGGTGGCTCACACCTATAATTCCAGCACTTTGAGAGGTTGAGGCAGGTGGATGACCTGATGTTAGGAGTTCAAGACCAGTCTGGCTAACATGGTGAAACTCTGTCTCTACTAAAATTACAAAAGTTAGCCAGGAGTGATGGTGCATGCCTGTAATCTCAGCTACTTGGGAGGCTAAAGCAGAATTGTTTGAACCCAGGAGGCGGAGGTTGAAGATTGCACCACTGCATTTCAGCCTGGGTGACCAGAGTGAGACTGTCTCAAAAAAAAAAAAAAAAAAAGAATTTTAATTCCAGACAAACATGCACACCAGGTGGTATTCGATATGTTGAAAGAATAAAGGGAAGGTCAGAAGTTTTATTTTTTTTAAAAGAGAAACTTTATGTATTTCTCTTTGACAAAGTTCATTGGCACTAGTAAGGTTTCGGTAAGCTTGCAAGTTTTGATTGGTAGGTGATGGCAATGGGCAAGAGTATTCTTAGAGCCACAGCAGGTTCTTTCATCAGCTGTTAGATAAAACCACTTTCAGGTTACAGCAGGCAGTTTCAGCAGCCAAGCTCACAGAGAATTATATTCTTGGAGCAATGATATGTACCTGAGTGCTTTTTCCTCCTAATCTTTCAACTCTGATTTAGTTGGGTGTGACAAGGATGACCCAATTTGTACAATCAACTTCCACATCGTAAATCCACATTTCCACAGAGGCCTCCAGAAGGAGGCAGCACATCCCTGAAAAGCCAATTGTGCCTAAAACAGCAACACGTGTGGTGTGGTTGTGCGTAGACTAGGAGAGTATCCTTGTTCCTGTTCCATGCTGCAGAGCATCATGGGAAGCAGAGTCAAAAGAGAATCCTGTTAGCATGCCATCCTTACAGGAATTCCGAGTGAGACGGAATAGCATAACCCTCTTAGAGGGTGTATGGTATCATATCAGAGTCAACTAATCAACACAGGCAGATTCATAAACACCCAACAACTTGTGATAGAGGTGGCTTTACTGTGTGCCAGGTAGAGCTCCTTGTTCTTCCATCAAATAGTTCTCCATAAAGCAAAACAAATTGCAGATAGAGCAAAGAAAACTAAAACTGACCATATAACAAAAAATGAAAAACTGAGAAAGAATTCAAAAAAAGAAAACAGAACAGAACTAAGAACAAACATACATATTATGACAGTTTTAGTGAGGGTAAAATCATCTATTAAAAGAAAGACATAAAGAATGAATAATGAAATAAAATCCAGATCTCATACCCTACAGCAAAACAAGCTCTTAATTTATCAAAAACATTAACATGAACTAGGAAGTCATAAAAGTGTGAAAGAAAACAAGGGTGGATTTAAAAATAACATCAGTGTGGAAGAGATCTTTCTAAGCATTGGATAGAGCCCAGGGCCATAAATGAAATCATGGTCAAATTTCTTATTTCCTTAATATATAAAGAGCTCTCATAAATCAGGGAGAAAAATATCACAGACTAATAGAAAAATTGGCAAGGAAAAATTAAAAAGCTGTTCTTAGACAAAGAAGTGCAAATGGTTTATAAACATATGAGCCATTTTTTATCTTTACTCAGTTAAAGAAATATAAGTCAAAACAAGGAAATAAACAATGTTCACTTATCAGATTGGCCAAGACTTAAATTGTGATAACAGAGTGATGTAAAGAGCGTACAGAAGTAGATACAGTCATATTCTAGTGGTGGGAATATAAATAGGTATTTTTTTTTAATGGGCAAGCTGAAAATAGCTCTCAGATTTAAAAAGCACATACCCTTTGATCCAGCAATTCTGCTTGTGGGAGTTTTTTCTACAGGGATACTCCCACATAGTTGCAAAGGGTAGATAGTGCAAGAATGGGTTGAAGCCTTGTTTGTAGTAATAAACAATCGGGAACAACCTAAAACTCTGCCAACTGGGGACTACTAAAAAGGTGATGTAACAGTCGAATGTGTGGAATACCATATAGTTATTTGAAATAATGAGGTGGAATTATACATACTGAAATGGAAAGATCTCTATGCTATTGTAAAGTAGAAAAGAAGCAAGTGTGATAGTGTATAAATGTTTATTCACAAAAAAGTCATAACAGTATTTCATTATACATGTTTTTGAAGGACAAGATCTTGAAGGAGAAGGAATAAAGATCTGACACTGCTTACCTCTGAGCAATAGACCCCATAGTCTGGGATAGAGAGAGGGACTGATTTTTAAAATTATATCTTTTTGTACTGCTGGAATTTTTTTTCTACTATGTGCACAGTTTTTATAATGAGGATAGAAAATACTAAAAAGAAAATATAATAAAATACAAAGGAGAAAATTTCACAGCTCTTTAATGAGATTTGCCTTGAGCCTGCGCTATTTATAAACTCACTCTAGACGCTCTGCGTGATAAGAGCTTGGTGAACTCGCCCAGTTAACCTTGCCAGCCCCATCTCTCAGCATTTCTTGTTCTCTTCTTACCGTACTTAGCCAGTCATTGTTTCTTGAGCACGCCATGACTTCCATGTATCGATTCATCTACCTATTTTGTATAAAATTTCTCTTATTCCCCTCCAGAAAACGTTACTCATCTATTAAATTCCAGTTCAAATGGTACCTCATCTATGAGGTCTGAGCTGATTATTCCAGACTATTCCATTCTCCTTGCTCTTGTAGGGAAGGCCAGATTTGTTGTCATCTTATCCACGGTGAAACTAAGCCCTCTACAGAGCACCCTGATCAGGTCACCAGTTGCTGTGTAAATGGGCTCCTGTTCCTTGGGACTTCTAGGCACGAGACTGGTGTTCAGTGAAAGTTTGGCTTTAAATTTGCTTTGGCAGGTCATCAGACAGAAGGAAGAAGAGTCAAGCACATTTGTTAACGTCACATGTTTATGTGTCTTACATAAATTATTTTATTCAGTCTTTACAGCACTCCTTCAAAGTAGGTCTTATCCTTGTTTTGCAAACAAAAAAACGTGAGGCTCAAAGAAATTGAGTTACTCAAAGACAATGGTGAAGTTTGGTTTCAAATTTGGGACTTTCTGTTTCCAAAACCTGTGTGTGTTCCACTCTGGAATTTGTGTTTCGATAGGAGGCAACAGTGATCTCACATGAGAAGTTCCATCCTCCAATTTCCTCTTCTTTTCTGATACAGAGGGGCGTGGAGGCAACATTAACAGAGGGTAGGGGAAGCTGGAGAAAGTGTGTGTGTGTGGTAATCTCCATTCCGCATGGCATTTATTTGTTCATTTTCTGTCTATGAAAGTCCTGGATTTGTTGGATGCTCTCCTGACCCAGGTTCTGTCCTTCCAAGGGCCAGCAGAGGTAATATTATTTTCTGGAATATCATAAGGTAGATGATTATTAATACTTGGCAAACTTTGGCCTAGGAAATGTGAAACACGTGCCTGCTTGTGAGGTTCCTTCACATGTTTCTAATCAACCAACCAGATTTCACTTGAATCTTTTCTGGCTTCCCTGAGATTTGTAGTGAAACTGGAAGCCAAGTGTAGCTCTAGACCAATTTGTGGTTGCTGTGATAACCGTCTCTTTTCCTGACTCCTTCAACCACTTAGTGAAAATTATTATTGCAGGAAAATTTCTTAGTCATACTTTCCAGGGGGTTGCAATTTTTTATTTGTCATATGGATAAATATTATATTAGATTAGAGCCGTATGGTTGGATGGGTCTTTGCATGGTGTTTTGCAAAACACACACCACTTACAGTAGTAATTAAATATACTGAAAATTTTATAAGTAGGATGGACTGCACCTTCAATTCAATTCAAGGAAATTTTTGAATATCTCCTATGTATAAATTTATCTCCATGAACTTAAGGCATACCAAAGAGGGGTATACAGACATGGTTACTACCTTTGTTTTTTATGAAAGTTCACAACTTAAACTGAATATGTCTTAAAGAGAACTCAGCATCTTTTGCACAGTTCTGAGCTTGGATGATAGCACCACCAGGGACCCAGTGCTACAACTAGAAACTCTGGCATCATTTCCAATTTTTCACCTCCCATTGCATTCATCAAGTCCAAGAGATTTTGACCTCCTAAATGTTTCTTGATTCTACATTTTCACGTCGCTGCCACAATCCCTTCCCAGTCCAGGCCTTTATCATCTCTTGCCTGGACTGTTCCAGTGGCTTTCTCTCGGACTTTCCTAGCCTCAGGCTCTCATATTCCTCACTCTGCCAGAGTGATTACTCAAAACACAAGTATGAGCATGTCACTCCCCTCAAAATGCTTCATAAACTCCCTATCCTTCATAGGGTGAAAACCAAAGTCCTCAGCAAGACATTCAAGTCCTTCTACTATATTGCCTTGGCTGCCATGTTGGGTAGGGTGGGAAGACTTGTGAGTGAAGACATTTTAGAAAGACTGGTATCTTTTCATATAAAAATATCATGACTCAAAGGAAAGAAACTTAATCTTTTTTTGTCTGTAAAATCTGAAAACTGTGGTTTTGGATGAGCTAAGATAGATTCTCAATCCCTAGAACTGCATCTCTGCAAGGGCATTTCTCTGTAAAGGCAGAGAAAAAAACACTTAAGATGAATATTAGACATTAGGTAATAAGAAACAGAAGTTCAAAATTTTTTAACATATTTATGCATCCATCCATTTATTCATGCATTTCTTTGATCAACAGATATCTGTTGAACATCTAGACAAAGAGATTACAAACGAACATGGCACAGACCCGCTCTCAAAGAAAGATAAATAGGCAATTAAAAAACTATAGAATGATAGCTCTGTTATGAAAAACACTTGGTGCTTTGAGAACACATATTGGAGGCACCTAACCTAGTCCAAGAGGGTCAGAGAAGGTGACGTGTGAGTGGAGAGCAGCAAGAAGGTGACTTATCCAGTGAAGAGACAAAGAGAAGTTCAAGCAGAGGAGAATGTGGGTAAAGGGTCAGAAAGAAGACAGAGAGAAATTTTGGGAAAATAGTATGGTGGAATTATAGTGCTGAGGTTAGCATGGGCGCAAGTGTAGGGATGACTAGATCTGAGTTTACAACAGTAAGTAATAGACCCTGTGGGGCACCTCTAGTTTTCGCTAGATCTTAGACAAAAGTAGGCCATTGCCTGGGTTCATGGCTTAGCCTGTGGGTTCCAGCCTCACCCAACTTCTTAGCTAGGTGCATATGTCTGTAGGCAGCAATCTTGGACAGATGATCACTAACTTACATTAAGGAGTTGATACTTTCTCTTCAGGACAATGGGAAACCCTGCAGGGTATTAACCAGAGGAGTTAGGTTTCTAGCTTCTAATTCAGATTAGAATTTTAGGATGATCTCTCTGACTGCAGCATGGAAGGTTTGTTAGAAGATATCAACTTGGAGTCAAGGAGAATGGTTAGGAGATCTACACAGTGGTCCAGATGAGAGATGATGGCGGCCTGACCTAAAGTAGTGGCATTCATTAGCATCAGTGCCATCATGACTAATTAAGAGAAGTGCATCAGCAGCCTTCAAGAGGCAGAAGTCTTGATCTTTCTCACCAAATCCTGTCTTGGTGAGAGATACACAATAATGGTTTGCTGAACCATGATTTGGACTCAATGAGAAAATAGATTCTTCTATTTTTTTAAAACAACTTTATTGAGGTATAAATAATATACAAAAACTACACTTATTTAATGGATACAATTTGATGTGTTTGGAAACATGCAAATATCCAAAAAGCCATCACTATGATAAAAATAATAAATGTATCTATCACTTCTATCCAAAGGGAAAAGGGTTCTACTTTTTTTTTGAGGAAGGGCCTGGCTTTGTCACCCATGCTGGAGTACACTGGCACCATCAGAGCTCACCGCAGCCTTGACCTTTTGGGTTCAAGGGACCCTCCCACCTCAGCCTCCAGAGTAGCTGGGACTACAGGTATGTGCTACCACACCCAGCTAATTTTTAATTTTTCTTCTGTAGAAACAGAGTCTCACTTTGTTGCCCAGACTGGTCGGGAACTCCTGGGCTCAAGTGATCTTCCTAAAGTGCTGGAATTACAGGCATGAGGCACCGTGCCTGGCCTGGAAATAGGTTCTTAACAACAGAAATTACACAGAGCAGTAGGAAGAGAAACAGAAGATTTCATCTGTCTTTTAAGCTGGCCTACAGGAGAATCCCCTTGCTTCCTTCAGTTGTGTAATAACCTTGCTTGAGCCTGACAAAAACATTTGTTTGTGACAACTTACTCCCTTTTTTCCTTCCATGGAGCTATTGAAGACTTTCATTCATTGCCTCAAAAAGTAATTCATGCTTTCAAGATTGTGCAATTGCACCGAGTTAAATTTTCACAGGCCCTGGCATAGGTGAGACATGAGCCTGCAGGATGAGGGTGTGGGAGGTGCAGAGAGTTTGGCAACAGTGCGATTAGCCACAGGGAGAATTTGGGTTGGTGTGTGTGAATATCCTCAGCCGCCAGCCCAGGGTGCTCAGAGGGCTAGTCCTTGAGCTGGAAAAACCACTAATGAACACAATCACTCAGATTTTTCTCTAGTTTTCTTTCTTTCTCTCTTTCTTCTCTTTCTTTTTCTTTCTTTCTTTCTTTTTTTTTTGAGACAGAGCTTGCCCTGTTGCCCAGGCTGAAGTGCAGTGGCACAGTCTCAGCTCCCTGCAATCTCTGCCTCCTGGGTTTAAGAGATTCTCCTACCTCAGCCTCCCAAATAGCTAGGATTAGAGGGACACACCACCACACCTGGCTAATTTTTCCATTTTTAGTAGAGACGGGGTTTCACCATATTGGCCAGGCTGGTCTCGAATTCTTGACCTCAAGTGATCCGCCCACCTCAGCCTTACAAAGTGCTGGGATTACAGGTGTCAGCCACTGCATCTGGCCTTTAGATGTTTCTCTAGTTTTCTAACCAAGTTATACAAATTTTGTTATTTTAACCAAAGGAAATATCCCTGCTATAAAAGAGCAAGGTGTATTCCTAGAGTTTTCCCCATGTAGGCACTGGGACTCTCAATGAGACCTACCTTCTCTGGTCTTCTTTTGATCCACTCAAAATTCCTTTCAGAGTTAAAATTCCATGCTTTTATGAAATGTTTGCATTTGAAGCGTCAGCACACAATAGGATCTCAATGCATATCGGTCAAGGATGGAATGAGCATTTTTTGTGCTAGATCCAAGGCTAGACTGGGAGACACAAAGATAAAGCAAAAAGGTCCTTATTTTTTAGTTGCTCACAGTGCAGCAGCAGAGATGGTCATATACCCAGGTGATAACCAGGCACTGTCCTAGGTGCTGTCCTAGCTGGGGAGTCATAGAGAAGGGAAAGGCAAGAGGGATGGTGGAGCTGAATCTGGGCAAAGATTTGCCAGATGTATGGCAAGACCATTTAAAGCAGTGGAAGTGAGACAAAGATCCACTAATTACGCTACAGAGCTCGAAATAGACATGCGATGCTTCCATGCAAGAACAGCTCCCCTGGAGCTTGCAGGATAATTGTCTGACCAGTTGGCAGCAAAATCAAGATACCCTGTGGCTCCTTGCTGCAGTGTCTGATGCAGACAGATGGTTGTACCTGACCAGTACATTGCCCCGGAGGGTCAGCCACCCCAAGAGGTGATTTTAGGTGTATTTTGGAGATACCTCCTGAGGGCTTGTATTCAGATCCATTTAGGAGACACCACATACTGAGTGATCTGGCACATAAGAATAGTACAAGGAAAATAAAGAAATTGTGGGATAAGAGTGAAGGTGAATAGCTGACCTGCCCTTGGTGAACAGACCCAAGTTCCATAAAGCCAACAGACTCTGCCTGTTAGTGGCACTGGTAAATATCTGGTAGGAAGAACTAGATCCTTTCCATCAACTTTTAACAAAAAGTTTATGCCGGGCATGGTGGCTCACACCTGTAATCCCAGCACTTTGGGAGGCTAAGGCAGGAGGATTATGAGGTCAGGAGTTCAAGACCAGCCTGACCAACATGGTGAAACCCCATCTCGACTGAAAATACAAAAATTAGCTGGATGTGGTGGTGAGTGCCTGTAATCCTAGCTACTCAGGAGGCAGGAGAATCACTTGAACCTGGAAGGCAGAGGTTGCAGTTAGTCGAGATTGCATCATTGTAGTCCAACCTGGGTGACAGAGCGAGACTCCATCTTAAAAAAAAAAAAAAATTATTAGAGCCTCACTCTGTCACCCAGGCTGGAGTGCACTGGTGCAATTTCACCTTACTGCCACAGCACTGCAACCTGTAGCTGGGACTGCAGGTGTGCACCATCATGCTTGGCTATTTATTTATTTATTTATTTGTAACTTTAGTAGAGACAGGGTTTCTCCATGTTGGCCAGGCTGGTCTCGAACTCCTGGCCTCAAGCAAGCCACCTGCCTTGGCCTCCCAAAGTGTTGGGATGACACGCATAAGCCACCCTACCCAGCTTTCATCAACTTTTTATGCTAGGAATGGACCTAACCCATCTCTCCCCTCATTTTCTATGAATTACTCTTCAGCTTCATCTAAATCCTTCCACTGTCCCAGCTCACAGCAAGTGAAATGCAGATGACCATCTGGCAGTAGAATCCCGAATGGTATGTGAAGTTTTCCTAGAATAATGGTTTGCAGTACTATTTAAAGCATCAGAACCCCCTTTTGATATTAGATATTACTTAGAAGAACAATATATAAACAGCTGTGGTCAAGCAACAGGTGTAAACATGCATTGGCATTTGCAATGTTCCAGGTGCTGTGCTGTGCACTTGTGTGTGAGTGTTCCCTACTTAGTCTTCACAACAATTCTATGATGTGGTATCTGTAAGTAGGAATGATTTCTATCATTTTTGAAGAGATGAGGAAGCAGAACATAAAAAGTTACAGCTAATTTATGGCAAATCTAGAGTTTGACTCTGGAAGTTTGCCCTCAATGTGGGATCCTCGTGGCGCAAGACGTCCCGTTCATATGGCCTATCTGGGACAGGCTGGGGAGGCAGAAGGCAGAGCTGAGCCCTGTTGAAATCTGTCTCTCCTTCCCTCTGTTCTGGGGTAACAGGTGTAGCTAAGTGTCTCCATTCTCCTTTCTCCTTATACTCTCTTCACCTTGGAGCTCAGGAATTTGAATGATTTACTAGGCTGCTGTGAAATATGGTCTAAGAAATATTGCTTTGGTTCATCCTTCAAGATCTCTGCCAGAGTCCATATTCCATCATGTACACTCAATAGGAAAGGGATGCGTATGGTCAAATGAGTCTTCAAAAGTGGAAGTTGATGCCAATCACAACAGACCAGGAATTGTATGATACTACTTATATGAAATGACCAGAATAGGCAACCCTATAGAAACAGAATTCTGTCTCTATGAATGGTTACTGAGGGCTGGGAGAACGAGGGGAACATGAGGAATAACAGTTAATAAGTACGGGGCTCCTTTTGGATTTGGAGTGAGGAAATGTTCTAAAATGGATTGTGGTGATGGTTATATACTTTTGTGACTATCCTAAAAACCATGGAATGGTACCATTTAAATTGGTGAATTGCACATTATGTGACTAGGTCTCAAGTATGCTACTAAAAAAAATCAAAAATTCACCCAAAAATGAAAGAGCATCTCCTTTAAAGTGCATTAAGTGTGTTACTTCAATTCCTTCTACAATATCTGTGGAATTCCATTGCTGACTAGGCAGCCTGCTACACATGGGGCACAAGGAGGAGAAGAAAGCTCTTGGGTCAAGAACAGTCACGACACAGCAGCAGGAAGTAGCCCTGACTGGACTGATAGCATGCCAATGTCATGAGCCAGCGGAGAAGAGGCCTGGAGCCTGCTAGAGAAGCTTCTGTTGAGCCCAAACCCAGATTTCACCAGCAGGGAAACTTCTTAGAGAGCCAGGCTGGGGTATGGATGGTTTGGTAGAGCTAGCAGCACTTGAAAGATTGGAAAAATGAGAGGGCAGTGCTTGTTTGGGGGTTTGCATGCCTACATAACAGATTATGTGAGGAGAGACCAAGGAGAAGAGGACTAAAGATAAGCAGAAGCGGAATGATCCCATTCCCTGAATCATTCATTCAACTCTTCACTCCTTTACTGAGCTTCACCTGCGTGTCATGCAGAGGCCAGGTCAGTGGTTCTCAAGCTGGGCTCTTGGAATTACCTGAATCTTAGCTCAGTGATAACTGGTCTGGGTGTGCTTTGCGCATCAGGGTTGTTAAGAGCCTGGGAGGTTCTAATTGTAGTTGGTGTTGAAATTCAGTAGGCTGTATGATGGAGATAAAGAAAAAATTTTTTTTTCAAAAAGATTAAGGCGGCCGGGCGCGGTGGCTCAAGCCTGTAATCCCAGCACTTTGGGAGGCCGAGACGGGTGGATCACGAGGTCAAGAGATCGAGACCATCCTGGTCAACATGGTGAAACCCCGTCTCTACTAAAAATACGAAAAATTAGCTGGGCATGGTGGTGCGTGCCTGTAATCCCAGCTACTCAGGAGGCTGAGGCAGGAGAATTGCCTGAACCTAGGAGGCGGAGGTTGCGGTGAGCCGAGATCACGCCATTGCACTCCAGCCTGGGTAACATGAGTGAAACTCCGTCTCAAAAAAAAAATAAATAAATAAAAAATAAAAAGATTAAGGCAAAGATGGACCTGGCACCTCGCATGTACAATCAGCAATGCTTTCTGAGTGCCTGTTAGGTACGAGATACAGTGCTGAATAACACATAAGAGTCTCAGCCCTCATGAAGGCTCAGACCAGTGGAAACAACCGAAAATAAGCAAGTGGTTACACAGAGAAGCTTTTCATTACAACATGAGATACATGATATGAAGGAAACAGGAAAGATTAAATGACAGCCAAAAATAAAGAAGAAGATGGCTTCTTAGATTGGCTGGTCAAGGAAGAACTTTTTTTTTTAACATTTACTTGTATATGTACATATAAACACATACATATATATGTACAACTATCTACATAAACTGCCATCCCCAAAAGTTTCTCATGCCCCACTGTAATTTTTTTTTAAATTTTCCTTTAAGTTCTAGGATACCTTTGCAGAACGTGCAGGTTTGTTACATGGTATACATGTACCATGGTGGTTTGCTGTACCTATCAACCTGTCATCTAGGTTTTAAGCCCCACATGCGTTAGGTATTTGTCCTAGTGCTCTCTTCCCCTTGGCCCCCACCCCCTGACAGGCCCTGGTGTGTGATGTTCCCCTCCCTGTGTCCACGTGTTCTCATTGTTCAACTCCCTCTTATGAGTGAGAACATGCGGTGTTTGGTTTTCTGTTCTTGTGTTAGTTTGCTGACAATAATGGCTTCTAGCTTCATCCATGTCCCTGCAAAGGACGTGAACTCATTATTTTGGCTGGATAGTATTCCATGGTGTATATGTGCCACACTTTCTTTTCTTTTTCTTTTTCTTTTTATATTTTATTGCATTTTAGGTTTGGGGGTACATGTGAAGAACATGCAGGATTGTTGCATGGGTACATACATGGCAATGTGGTTTGCTGCCTTCCCCCCTGTCACCTATATCTGGCATTTCTCCCCATGTTATTCCTCCCCAACTCCCTACCCCCCACTGTCCCTCTCCTAGTACACCCCCACAGACCTCAGTGTGTGATGCTACCCTCCCTATGTCCATGTGTTCTCATTGTTCAACACCCACCTATGAGTAAGAACATGCGGTGTTTGGTTTTCTGTTCTTGTGTCAGTTTGCTGAGAATGATGGTTTCCAGGTTTATCCATGTCCCTACAAAGGACACAAACTCATCGTTTTTTTTTGGCTGCATAGTATTCCATGGTGTATATGTGCCACATTTTCCCTGTCCAGTCTATCACCGATGGACATTTGGGTTGATTCCAAGTCTTTGCTATTGTAAACAGTGCTGCAATGAACATTCGTGTGCATGTGTCCTTATAATGGAACAATTTATAATCCTTTGGATATATACCAGTAATGGGATTGCTGGGTCAAATGGAATTTCTATTTCTAGGTCCTTGAGAAATCACCATACTGACATCCACAATGGTTGAACTAATTTACATTCCCACCAACAGTGTAAAAGTGTTCCTATTTCTCCACATCCTCTCCAGCATCTGTTGTCTCCAGATTTTTTTAATGATCACCATTCTAACTGGCATAAGATGGTATCTCAATGTAGTTTTGATTTGCATTTCTCTAATGACCAGTGATGATGAGCATTTTTTCATGTTTGTTGGCCTCATATGTCTTCTTTTGAAAAGTGTCTGTTCATAACCTTTGCCCACTTTTGTTTGTTTTTTCTTGTAAATCTGTTTTAGTTCTTTGTAGATTCTGGATATCAGCCCTTTTTCAGATGGGTAGATTGCAAAAATTTTTTCCCATTCTGTTGGTTGCCGGTTCACTCTAATGATTGTTTCTTTTGCTGTGCAGAAGCTGTGGAGTTTGATTAGATCCCATTTGTCTATTTTGGCTTTTGTTGACAATGCTTTTGGTGTTTTAGTCATGAAGTCCTTGCCTATGCCTATGTCCTGAATGGTTTTGCCTAGGTTTTCTTCTAGGGTTTTTATGGTTTTAGGTCTTATGTTTAAGTCTTGAATCCATCTGGAGTTAATTTTAGTGTAAGGTGTCAGGAAAGAGTCCAGTTTCTGCTTTCTGCACATGGCTAACCAGTTTTCCCAACACAACACCATTTATTAAACAGGGAATCCTTTCCCCATTGTTTGTTTTTGTGCCACATTTTCTTTAGCCAGTCTATCACTGATGGGCATTTGGGTTGATTCCAAGTCTTTGCTATTGTAAATAGTGCTGCAATAAACATAGGTGTACATGTATTTTTATAGTAGAATGATTTATAATCCTTTGGGTATATACCCAGTAATGACATTGCTGGATCAAATGGTATTTCTGAGTTTAGATCCTTGAAGAATCGCCACACTGTTTTCCACAATGGTTGAACTAATTTACACTCTTACCAACAGTGTAAAAGCATTCCTATTGCTCCACATCCTCTCCAGCATCTGTTGTTTCCTGACATTTTAATGATCGCCATTCTAACTGGCATAAGATGGTATCTTATTGTGGTTTTGATTTGTATTTCTCTAAAGATCAGTGATGATGAGCTTTTTTTTCATATGTTCGTTGGCTGCAAAAATGTCTTCTTTTGAGAAGTGTCTCTTCATATCCTAGGAAGGACTCGTTTAGGAGGTGACATGAAGCCAGTGCCTAAAGTACGAGTTGATACTGGCCTTGGAAGGTCTATGGAAGGATGTTCCTGGTGGTGGGCACATGCTGGCTGCACGTGCTGTTGCTGTTGTTGCTGTCGAAAGGAACAGGCACATATTCAGACTCCATGAGGGAAAATGGTGTGTGGGAGGGACTTTAATGTGTTTATAGGCTATGATGTTTTATTTATCCATGTACGTCCAGAATCAACGATGCTTGATTATAGTTGTTTTATAAATGCCTACTGAATAAACGAACTGATGACACCAGAGAAGAAGTTGAAAGGAAAGGTGATGATTGGTAAGAGTTTTCCAGAGGAAGCGGGGAGAAAGGGAATCTATAGTACACAGAAAAGGAGGTACCTCTAGGGTGGGAGGGGAGGAGTGGAGAATGGATATATTTTTCTGGTGCAGAGACAGGAAGTAGAATTTCCTTCTGATAGCTACTGTGTTCTTTTTTGGGGGAGAAGAGTTTGCTGAAAGTAAGCCAAGTGGGAGTGGGATCAGGGTTCTAAAAAGGAGGGAAGGGTTACTTTGCATAATCAGAGAAGTGAGCTGGCTGGGGACATTTGTTTGAATTGAGGTGGTGCTGAGTGCCCAGCTAGTGCTGTAGGCTGGACATCAATGGTGGTGCCAACGGACGTGATTTTGGAATGATGTCTAACTCTAGCAGATAGCTACATCTTGGGTGGGGAATTTGCACGTGAGTATGACAACGGGAGGACTAAGAAATGAACAAACTGAAGTGGGAGGAGAAACAGATTGAAATTGATATTAAAGACTAGACTAAGACATAAAGGAAGTATTGTCAAGAAGGAGTTGAGGCCAGGTGCAGTGGCTCTTGCCTGTAATCCCAGCTCTTTGGGAGGCCAAGGCAAGTGGATCACTTGAGGTCAGCAGTTGGAGACCAGCCTGGCCAACATAGTGAAACCCCATCTCTACTAAAAATACAAAAATTAGCTGAGTGTAGTGATGGATACCTGTAATCTCAGCTACTCAGGAGGCCGAGACAGGAGAATTGCTTGAACCCGGGAGGTGGAGACTGCAGTGAGTGGAGATTGTGCCACTGCACTTCAGCCTGGGCAATAGAGTAAGACTCCTTCTTTAAAAAAAAAAAAATAAATAAAAAGCTAAATATAAGAAGAGGGAGGAACAAGGGATTAACTTCTAATGAGTCCAAAGCCAGAAGTATGATGAGAATAAGGGAGTGAGAGAACTGGAAGAAAGGAGTGAGTGCCTTGTTATTCCGTGGTAGGCACTGCACACATTAAAGTAAGGTATAATAGCTGTCTTTTCTTGAATATAACTCAATGTCTGCAGAAAGGCTAAAGGTTTTATCTACATAATTTCATTTAATCCTCAGTATATATCACAACTCTAATTTTACTGATGAGAAAACTGAGGCTTGGTGAGGTTGAATGTATTGCTCACACTTTCGCAGCTAGGAAGAAGAAATTCCATCTATCTGATGAAGCAAATGGCCGGCCGTAAATACCAAGCTAAGCAATGCCGATCTCTATCTTTTTGTTGTTGGAGAACAATGCATGACTCCTGTATCCTTTTCTTGTGAGCTGATAACCAGAGCTAGTTTTATTAACTCATTCAGCACTGTAAGATGAAGTCCACATCCCCTAGAGTGACACAGGAGGCTGATCAGAGTCCATCCCACACCCTCTTCTCTACATTCATCCTCCCACAGCCTCTGCTCCTGCTTGCCCCGACTATTTTCAAGTTCGCTAAATGCACTATGGCAGCTTTGTACTTGGTGTTGTGTGGATCAGTGATGCCCTGTCTCCTCTTCTCCTCCTGGCTGGCTCCTCCAAGTCCTTCAAAACTGAGAGTGAGTATTACCCCCTTTCCCTTTTCTGAGCTGAAAACAGTAAACGTACTATCGCCTTTCACACCGGGCAGGTCTAGGTCTAGGGCCTCTGTGCAGACCTCCACCATAACTCTTCATCCCCCCGCTCCCCCGCCCCCGTCACATCAAAAGTCTGTGATGCTGACTGCTTGTCCAGTGCTCATTTCACAAGCTCACAGCTCCTTCCCTTTTGTTTAGTATTTTTCTATCTGGAAGGACCCAGAAATAAGATAGAAAGAGGTTAGTGATGGATGTTGGTAGCAGCCCCAGGAATGCCTGGCTTTTACCTCTAAGTGGCTAGTCTGGTTACCACAGCACCCTTTTAGCAGCAGACTATTTTTTTTAAAATGTAGCCAACAAATTCAAGATATCTGTGGATATCAAGGAACAAAACATCTATTATCTAGTAAAACAATTTTTGACACTCACTTTTGTAATTCAAAAATTTAAATAACCACAGCTACTATTGCTTTATATTAATTGCGTTCTCATTTGTAGTGTGGGTCACTCAGCAGGGGTGGTGGGTGGTTTCGTGGATATGGATTGGATGCCAATTAAGAAGACTTTGGGTTTCAGTTTTTCTGTTTGGGTGACTGGGGAAATATATGTCTGAGCTTCTAATTCTTTATGTGTGCACTGGCAGTAGTAGGAGAGCCTCCCCGGCATTGTTTGAGAGGCCAAATAACAGCATGATTGTGAAAAGCCCTTTGTAAACTGTAGCATGTTTTAGGAAAAAAAAAATGGTGGTGATATTTTCCAGAGTGTTACAGAAACTTATACAACACGGGCCTGCCCCTGTTTGACCTGGAAATGCTAGTTCAGGGAATGCATTAGCAACACAGCAGGAAACTTCGGCAGAGAAATCCTTTTGAAAGCAGAGACTGCATCCTCCAGAATGAACGAGAAATGGCGAACCAAACCTCACAGATTGTCCTTGAAAGATGGAAAATTAACTAGGTACTGTCGGGGGTGGGAACGCGGATGGCGGCGCTGGACGCCCCGTCTTCAGCCTCCCGACGCTTTCCTCCCCCAAAGCCATTTTAGTCAAAGGTCATGTGTGTGTCTTGTCAAAGGCCAGCTTCCAATGGAATCATTGTCCCCCGGGACAGCGGCCCCCTGACTACATCTGCATTGGAGAAATCCCAAAAGCAAACGGCCCAGTGCAAACAAGAGCAGTCCGCAGCAGCCGCCCCGGGCCCAGTTCCCAGGTCGCGGGGCTGCAGCCGAGGCCGCGTTCGCAGAGCCCGGGCCGGAGCAGGCGCCGAGCCGCCCGCAACATGACCCGCCGCGCCGATCGGGTACGGTATACGCCCCTCTCTACCCGTCCTCCATTGCTTGGGCTGCCGGGTCACAGCTGCCATTCTGTCAAGCGGAGAAACCTTGCGAAGGGCCTCCAGATTTGCCGGAAAACGGTCCCTGTTGGGCTGCGTTCCCGTGCACTCAGCTGGAGCAATTTGCAGGCGCGCAAATGGGGAGTGTAACTCAGTTCGAGTTTTCGTTGCCAGAGAATGGGCTTGTAAATATCGAGTTTGTCTCTGGTTTCTGGAAAACAACTTGCAGAGAGGGACTGTGGAGGACTCTCAGTTCACCCCGGCTCCAGACTGTGCAAGCGGCGACCTTCAGCCGTACCAGCCGCGGGGCATGGCGAGCTCGGCCCTCCCGGGCTTCTAGTTGATTACCTGTGGGACAGGGGCTTGGCAAGAAGGACGGGGATTTTTAAAACAATATGTTTAGTAACGTCCTCTGGACTCCCACCTGCCTCCTGGAGACAGAATCATCTCCCTGACGGAGGGAGCCCCTTCCCCACCGCGTGCCTCTGTTCACAGAGATGTTGACTGACGTGCACAATTCAGCGCAGCCAGTCTCTCTGCCCTTTGTCCTCTTCTGTTTGAACAGGCCTTTCAAATGGATCTGGCTAATTTTGGATTAGGATAGAGGGAGCCTGGGGTCGCAACTGATTATGGGTGCTTTTGATCTGGACTTGGAAATCTCCAAGGGCAAACACTGAGGAGCGTCCGCTGGGGCAGCGGGCACAGCCGGCTTTCAGGTGCGGAGCGGGGGTCAAAGGGTTCCAGTGATTGCTTCCACACTCTGGTTTTAACAAGTGAAGCACAAGCCGCTTCTCTTGTTCATTTTAACAAGTGAAGCACAAGCCGCTTCTCACTGATACAGGGAATGGAAACAAAAGCTGTGTGCCCAGCAGGATAAAGAGGTGACCCGATGTTGCTTATGTATTTATCGCATACCCAGTTCCACAGAGCACAAGAGGTTTTCCACACTTCTGCTCGTCAGGTATTTAATGGAGCTTCCGCTTTCCCCTGCAGTGCTCACCTCTGGCTGTCACCTCAGTTTTCTGCTCCTCTTCCCACCAAACTCCTTGAAAGAGTGGGTGGCATTTGCTGTCTCCCTGTCCTCACTACCCATTTGCTCCTTTACACCCAATCACCTGGCGTCTGCCCTCACCGCTGAGGGCCAACCTTTCACAAGACCACTGAAGACCTCCTTGTAACAAAACCATAGAGAATTTTCAACTCCACCCCCCTCCCATGCACACATACAGTCTCTGTGTCATTTTTAACTATGGGTCCTTTCCTCTCTCTGTTTCTGACTGTCCCAGATGCTGCAATTCTATGCTTCCCTGTTTCTCTTCTGACTTGTTTTAGTTACTATTTAATACTTAAAGGGCTTCATTTCATAAATGTCAGTGTGCACCGACCTTTCTGACTGACTCTCTTCCTGCGTCATTGTTGTCATATCTCTCTGGATGATCTCATTCACTCCAGTGGCTTCAGCCACTGCATATACATGGCATTTCCCAAACCTAGTCTAATCATTCTCCTCAAATTCCAGTCTCCACTTTGATGTCCCACGGAGCATCTTAAAATCAGCAAGTTCGGACCTAGACCTGTCTTCTCCCTTCTTCTCCTAGGCCTGCTCTTACTCTCCTCTTTGCTACTACTTAAATGACATTTCCCAAGTTGTCCAAGTCGGACACAACGGAATCACCCTAAGTTACTTCTTCCCTTTCATTCGTGACAGTCATCATCAAGCACTGTCTACTCTCCTTGCTGAGCATAATTCATACACACCTGTGTCTCCACCTACCCTACCACTGTTGTAATTAAGGCCAGTACTCCCTCAAATTCCATTCTGGTCACAACTTTCCATTAGTCTCATTTGGGGCCAGTCCTGCCCAGCCCATATCTCCATCTTGTCTCCACACTATGTCAAATGACCTTTCTTTTCCTTTTTTATTTTTTTCTTTTTCTGAGATGGAGTCTTGCTCTGTTGCCCAGACTGGAGTGCAGTGGTGCTGTCTCGGCTCACTGCAACCTCCACCTGCCAGGTTCAAGCAATTCTTCTGCCTCAGCCTCCCAAGTAGCTGAGATTACAGGTGCCCGCCACCATGCCTGACTAATTTTTTATTTTATTTTTTTATTTTTAGTGGAGACACGGTTTCACCATGTTGGCCTGGCTGGTTTTGAACTCTTGACCTCAAGTGATCTGCTTGCCTCAGCCTCCCAAAATGCTGGGACCATGCCCAGCCTGTGTCAAATGATATTTCTAAAATGCAATACGATCATGCAGTTCTTTTTTGAAAAGTCTTCAGCAGATTCCCATTTTTTCCTTTCAAGAATAATTTTGGTGTATACAGGTTCTCCACAACTTGCCTTTTACCTTCATTTTCATTGTTATTTCTTACTGCTCAATCCCTCTCCACATTTTATGCACCATTTTTGTATATTTTATATACATTTTGTCCACATCATATATGAATTTAGGCATGTTAAACTATTTATTAAGTAAGACTTTCTTCCTGTACTTCTGCGATGTCTGGGTCTAACCTCTGTCTTTCTTTAGACCCAGTTGAAAGCCCGGTTCTCTTGGAAACTGCACATCATCCTCTAGAATGGGTTAGGCGGCCCCCTCTTATTTTCCCAGAGCTTCCTTTATTCCTGTGGATCAGAGCACTTACCATTCTTTATTACAACTATTTATTTGCCCACCCACACCAATCCTTAGGGATCAACTCTTTTTGTCTTAGTATCATTAGAGTTAGTGCTTAGACCCAGCTGGGATGCTCAATGAATTTTTGTGCAATTCTTGTGAATGACTATTATATGTAAGCATTGAGTTAGATGACAGATACACAGAAGCTTTCAGGAAATTATCATCTATAATATAATAATATGCTAAGGAATAAAGATTAAGCATGATTATCAGGAAAAACATAGTTTTCCACTTATTTAGCAATGGCAGGGTTTAGACTTTCTGGATATTTGAGAATAATGCCTCGAGTCCCTGGGTCTATCAACTCCCTCTGTAATTCACATCTCAACAGGTGGGCTTCTCCTATTGCTATTGCGTCTATCCTAATTTTCCCCAAGGAAGAGCTGCAAGAAAGGCCTTTTGCAGTTTTGCCTCTGTTGACTTTGTGAAGGTAAAGGAATCCTCTTTAGGCTGGAATCTGGCATGAGACAAGGGCACTAAAGGCCTAGATAGGTGGGCTTCTAAGAGTCCATTGATAAGCTTACCCCAGAGAAAGCATCCAGAACCTCAGCGTGGGCCAGTGGACAGGCCCTCTAAAAACTTTCGAAAGTGATGGAGAATTTGGGATGCTAGAGATAAGAAAATGCAGTTTGATTTCCTAAAGAGAGAGATATGTGTAATCTAAACCTTCAGACAGAGAGGTGAATGATGTTAAGTTTGATAGGGAGTTATTTAAACTTGAAGTTGTTCTCAAACTATTTGAGACCAAGGTTCTTTTCAGGTATGGATGCACACTACTCGTCTCAGAAAAAAATGCAGGATACACCACCTATTGCACTTTGTAAGAACTTTCTGTGGGTTCATTACAAGTCAACCCAGAGACTCCTTTGAGTTGTAGTGAACCTCCAGTTAGGAATCTCTAATCAAAGGGATTAATTAATTCCGCAGATATTTGGGAGAGTGAAGTAGGTGGTGAGTAGTGGAACAATCATTAGTCAAATTATGCATGTTTTCTTTTTTGAGATGATCCTAGTATAATGTGTGCTAACGACCATGAACTTGGAGTCACAGGACCTGGGCTTACATCCCTGCTCTGCAATTGCTACTTGTGTAATTTTCTGAGAGATGGTTTTATTATCTATTAAAAAAGGACAGCAGGTGCTGGAAGATTTAACTAAAATAAAGTATGTGAACACATCTGGAACATGGTTTTACTCAATAAACTTTAATCAGTTCACAACATTGATTTCAGGAAGGCACAGACTGTGATCTTCTTCTGGATCACAAAAGTGCACATGGGCTGGATTAATGACTTGTGGAATGCATGTATTAAAGGAGAGCTGATTCATGGATGGATTGACATGTGAATGTCTGTAGTAGCATGCATGGGATCTGTCTTCATTCCTGTTTATTCAACGTCATTGATATCTGTAAAGTCATAACACAATGCTCCCATTTGCTGATAGAAAAGGCACAAGGATTAGGAGTCCCAAAGTTACCAATAAGTTATCATCTGTTTTGACTTTTAGTTTTTGGGGTGTGCGTATGCAGAGACAGATATAAAAAGTCTTATGCATGGATTCCAAAAGTCAGTTGCAAATTATTAGGTATGCGTATATGTCTATGACAGAAGGGGATGGGAAGGAGAGGGAAAGGGAAAGGGAGATTGAGAAAGGAAGAGACAGAGAGAGGAAAAGACAGAAAGTGAGAAGTGGGAGCTTTGTATAGTTAAGGTTTAGAGATTTAAATGGATGATAAAACCAGTAGTGATATGTTTCTTTTAAAATAAAGTTTTGTTTTATTAAAAGAGGTCTAGAGGCTGGGTGCAGTTGCTCATGCCTGTAATCCCAGCACTTTGGGAAACCAAGATGGGCAGATCACAAGGTCAAGAGATCGAGACCATCCTGGCCAACATGGTGAAACTCTGTCTGTACTAAAAATTCAAAAATTAGCTGGGTGTGGTGGTGCACGCCTGTAAACCCAGCTACCTGGGAGGCTGAGGCAGGAGAATTGCTTGAACCTGTGAGGAGGAGGTTGCAGTGAGCTGAGATCGTGTCACCGCACTCCAACCTAGGTGACAGAGTGAGACTTCATCTCAAAAAAAAGGGGCTTTAGAGTATAGAACATGAGACATGATAGTCATTGTACTTTGTATTGTTCAGACCATATTTAGAACTATTTTATCTAGTTCCAGGTGCTATACATTAATTTATTAGCACCTGTATTGTTTATTATTATTTGAGCACCTACTATGTGACAACCACCGTGCTAGATGTTGAAGACCACAGTGCCAAAGAAGACCTGATCTCATGGTATTTACGATGGAGCAGAGGTGTTAGATGAGGAACCAGATGATCTTAATTCAATATTATACTTGTTTTGATAGAGGAAGCTTAGGTCCCTGTGAGACCACCTGAGAAGGGATATTTAATCTAGACTTAATGGGATCAAGGTAAACATTCTATAGGAAGTAATGTCTAAATTGAGACCCAAAGGCTGAGTAGAGATGAGCAAGGTGAAGGTGGTGAAGGGAAGAGGGCTCCAAGCAGAGGTGTCAGTACCTTCGGTGGGCTGAGGGCAAGAGGGCTGTGCAAGGGACTAACGAAGGAATGCAAGAGAGGGGAGGGGATAAGAGAAGTGAGACTGGAATGGTGGCTGAGGCCAGAATGACATGACACTGTCCTTCATGAAGCTGTACTTGATCTTTACGAAAATGGGAAATGAATGCAGGTTGTAAGCAGGGCAGTGTCACAATCGGTTTGGGTTCTTGGAGAGATCAATCTGGCTGCAGTAAAAACAGTGAGTTGGAAAGATGGCTGGTAAGAGAGAGACCACTTAGGAGGCACTGTGTCATATAAGCAAGAAAAGAGGGTGGCCCTAAGCAAGAGGGTAGCAGGGAAGAAGACAAGAGTGGATTAATTCAAAAGCTAGCTAGGAATTATAAGGGTATGGTGCCAGACTGCAGGAATGCTGTAGGAAGGATCCGTGCAGGACATTTAACCTGCAAAAGAGAAGATTTAGAGGGTTATGATCTCTGTCTTTCCCTCTAATATGGAAGGGAGATATTCATTATGTTTGTCTTTGAGATAGCAGGGCTGGACCAAATGAATGAGAGACACAAGGAGATAAATTTCAGCTCAATACAATAAAGAATTTTCTAACAGGCATCCCAAGGCAACGAGTTCTTTATCACAGAGAAATTTAAGCAAAGTCTTGATACCAATTCTTGGAGAAGTTGGAGAAGCAGGAATATGGGTAGCCAGGCTGGAGGGCATTGATGTTTCTTCTCAACTCCAAGATTTTAAGATTCTGTGTGTAAAGTTCATATATCTGAGCTTGGCACTTAAGGTGTCCTGGGAGCCAGTCCTTTGCTGGGTGGCCACATGCCCTGGTTTCCTGGTATGGTCCTAGTGTACGGTTTCATTTCCTACAGCTATTAACAGCAGCCTTTTTCATGCTTGAAGGGGTCTTAGTTTGAACAGCATGTTTTATGACCATCCAGCCCTATGACTTGATTTTCCTGCCTTGACTCCTGACATACTGTTAGAACTCCCATGAACTACTCATACTAAACTATTTGTGACTCTCAGCGTAGACCAGGCATTTTACTGCAAGTTTGTTCACTTATGCCATTTCCTATGTCAGCAATACCCTTCCTCTCCACCTTCTAAATACCTTCTGGAAAATATACCTTTTCATTAAATCCTGATCTAAATTAAATGCTGAGTCCTTCATTAAGCCTTTTTTTTTTTTTTTTTTGAGACAGAGTTTCACTCTTGTTGCCCAGGCTGGAGTGCAGTGGCACGATCTTGGCTCACCACAACCTCTGTCTCCTGAGTTTAAGCGATTCTTGTGCCTCCATCTCTCGAGTAGCTGGGATTATAGGCATGCACCACCATACCGGGTTAATTATGTATTTTTAGTAGAGACAGGGTTTCACCATGTTGGTCAGGCTGGTCTTGAACTCCCAACCTCAGGTGATCCACCTGCCTCCCAAAGTTCTGGGATTATAGGCATGGGCCACCATGCCTAGCCTTTTTTCTTTTTAAATTGTCTTTTTATAATGTGATAGGTTGCATTATATTACTGAATATATAATTATTTTCACACTTTTTGAGCCCTTTCCCTAAGTTACCGTCTCCTAGAGTCTCCTAGAAGTAAGATACTAAGATCTGTGAAAAATACAGTAACCCATTGGAATGAATAGTGCTTTATTTGAAGCAATAATCTTTCAGGGGAAAATTCTCATTTATTAAAAAAAGGTCATATTGTCATTATATGAGTAATGCATACATTTTGTAGAAAAAAATTCAGCAAAGGAAAGTACAAAGAAGAAACAAAAATTCTCTACAATCTCACTATATAGAGATAAGTATATAAACTCATTAGTGAGTATCCCTTCTATGTTCTTATGTGTATGTAGTCTTAAAATTGGAATTATCCATAGCCTTCTGTAACCTGCTTTTCTTTAACAGCATACCACGAATATCACCCCATGCCATTAGATATTTTTCAAAAACGTAACCTTCAATGGGTGCATTGTATTCTAAATGTAGCTTCCTCATGATTTGTTTAGCAAACTCCGGCTAGATATCAGGCTATTTTCACATTTTTATGTTGCAAAAAGAACTATAATGACCATCACCCAAGACAAACATTCCGGCATCCATTTGGTCTGGGATATTTATATTTTCTAAGATGGCCAGACAATTATTGATGGAAAGAAGGATATTGAATTGCTAAGAAAGTATGAGTTTAAAAAAGGCAGACTTTGCTTTAAAAATGTCATTTTTATTTTATGTTACATATATCTATTACATATGAGATTTTTATATATGTGTATACACTTATTAGTCCTATAATTTAACGAGGCACCTTGTCTGATTTGGAAATGTCATCAATCTGTAGGCTTGGTACAGAAGGGATCAATAACCGATAAGTAAATTTCTTGAACAAAAAATTGAGTTTGAAATCTAAAAACTTCAGTGCCTTTGTATCAATGGGAGACATAATTTTGTTCATAAGCTAAATATAAGGGAAAGTGACATGTTTGCTCAGAAAAAAGATATTTCTTTTTTTTTTTTCTTTTTGAGACGGAGTTTCGCTCTTGTTACCCAGGCTGGAGTGCAGTGGCGCGATCTCGGCTCACCGCAACCTCCGCCTCCTGGGTTCAGGCAATTCTCCTGCCTCAACCTCCTGAGTAGCTGGGATTACAGGCACGCGCCACCATGCCCAGCTAATGTTTTGTATTTTTAGTAGAGACGGGGTTTCACCATGTTGACCAGGATGGTCTCGATCTCTTGACCTCGTGATCCACCCGCCTCGGCCTCCCAAAGTGCTGGGATTACAGGCTTGAGCCACCGCGCCCGACAGAAAAAAGATATTTCTGTGAAGAGAGGGGCACTGCCTAGTGCTTTGGTGTTTGGAGAAGGTATGAAGCCACAGACTTGAATCTGTATTCCAAAGCAAATTATTTGTCATCTTAAAGAATCAACAAGCAGGAACGTGTCCATTGTAGAGTGGAATGCTTTTATCTGAGGAGAAGTAGGCTTTGGGACACACTCTGAACCCATTTGACCTCTTTTTAATAGAATAAACGAAAGATGTTGTTATGGGTTGAATTGTATCCTCTCCCATTTCAAATGTTGAAGTCATAATCCCCAGTACCTTAGAAGGTGACCCTATTTAGAAACAGAGTCCTCAGAGAGGTATTCAAATTAAAGTAGGTCATCAGGATGAGTCCTAACCCAATATGACTGGTGTCTGTAAAAAAAAAGGAGAGATTTAGACACAGGAACACACACAGGGAAAAGATGGCCGTCTAAAAGCCATGGAGTGAAGCTGCAGATAAAACCAAACACCTTAATCTTGGACTTCTACTCTCCAGAATATGAGACGATATATTTCATTGTTTTTTTTTGTTTGTTTGTTCGTTTTGTTTTGACTCACTGCAAACTCCACCTCCTAGGTTCAAGCGATTCTCCTGCCTCAGCCCCCAAGTAGCTGGGACTACAGGCATGTTCCACCACACCCAGCTAATTTTTACATTTTTAGTAGAGATGGGGTTTCACCATGTTGGCCAGGTTGGTGTCAAATTCCTGATCACAAGTGATCTGTCTGCCTTGTCCTCCAAAGTGCTGGGATAACAGGCGTGAGCCACCACACCTGACTGATACGTTTCATTGTTTGAGCCACCAGCTACTTTGTTATATGGCAGCCTGAGTTAACTAACCCAGGTTTCTTGAAAGCATAATGGCCTTAGCATGGTTTCAGCTAGTAACACTCAGCTAGTAACATTGTTTCACTTTCCAGTCACCGGAGAGTTTACTCTTCATAGAAATGATCAGGACAGTGCTTTGCAGTCTCACAGCTTGCAAAGCGTTTTCATTTCTCTTATCTCCTTAACCCTGATCAAAGCATGTAAGATGGAAATTCTCATCCTCTCTGTTTTATAGACAGAAAACAGAGGTTCAGAAAGACTAAGTGAATGTTCACGGCTGCACAGCTTGGAAGTGATAGCACTGAAATGCAAACATGGATCTTCTGATGCTAAATATGGTGCTCTTTTAATTAAAACTAGATGCCGTTCCTCTTCATGGACATGTCAGATATTATCTTCCTTCTCTGAAGTTTGAAAAGACATAGACTGTAGCATGCTGAGCCACATTCCCCCATTTTTATAACTTTCATGAGAATGATTTTATAAGCCCTCTTGTTGGAATATATCTGAAGTCTGAAGGCACCTACTCTGTCTGCGTCATCATTATCAAATATTTACCAGGAATCCTTGGTTTAGGCCCTTGTGTTTACTTGCACAGAATATTTCTTCTCCACGTAGAAGCTTTGTTTACTGACAAAATAGGCTTTCTCAGTACACAGTTTGATTGCCCACAAATCCAACTGCAAAACTTCGGATATGTTGGATATATTTGAGTTTTTCCATCATTAATACTGTTCAGATATTAATTCAACACAGTGGCATGAGGGACGCCTACATTTTCCTGGAAGCTGCTTGACTTTAATCAGCAGGAACAAATGCAAGATTATTGTACGTTTTCCTTGGGTGACCTAAGCTTGTTCTTGGCACCTGTGAGTGCAGAGCGCTGGGTTGTCTCAGAGTGTTTCAGTGGCTTCTACACAGGGGACTTATTAGTTTTTAACCTTGGGGGTAATTCCATAAGAATGCAATTCTTTTCCTCCCTGAAAGAAAAAAACATTGCTTATGTTAGGTTATCCCTGTTATGCAATAAAACCAGTGGTTCCCAGATGGTGAAACTGTAAGAGATCTATAGGTAGGGTTATCAGATTTAGCAAAAACCAACAAAACAAAAGAGACAACAACAACAAAATCCCAGGATGCCCCAGTTAAATTTCAGTTTCAGATAAACAATGTATACTTTTTTAGGATAAATGCATGCCCAATATTGAAAATACTAAACAAATATTGTATCTGGCAACCCTATCTATAATTTTGTGGGTGAAATATTAATGATTTTTCAATATTTTAAAAGTGTATGAAAATTATGCATTTACCCAAGTAAGACTCCCAAGGTTACTGACAATGTGTTAAGTTTCTTGAGTTTGGTTGGGATTTTGTTTTTTGATTTAACTTGAAAGTGCTGCTCATTTCATGCTGCAACCACGACAATTATACTACCCATTCTCTCCTCCCCT
>NW_016107383.1:5685101-5703656 GCF_001604975.1 Cebus imitator | reverse complement strand
CCTCCCCTCCTCTCCCCTCCTCTCCCCTCCCCTCCCTTCCCCTCCCAGGTTCAAGTGATTCTCCTGCCTCAGCCTTCCAAGTAGCTGGGATTACAGGTGCATGCCTCCATACCCAGCTAATTTTTTTAAAAAGTATTTTTGGTAGAGATGAGGTTTCACCATGTTGGCCAGGCTGGTCTTGAACTCCTGACCTCAAGTGATCCTCCCACCTTGGCCTCCCAAAATGCTGGGATTACAGGCGTGAGCCACCGTGCCCAGCCTATACTACCCATTTTCGATGACTTATATTCTAAGGGTCATGCAAAGCCCATACGTTATCTCTTGCAATCCTCAAAACCAGGGGTTGGTTAACTGTAGCCTGAAGGCCAAATATTGTCCAGCCTGTTTTTGTTGTCTGTTTTCTCCAGCATGTGTCAAAGTTTTATTTCACACTTGCAAAACAAAAGACGGTGAAAAGAAAAAGCTGGCTCACAAAAAACTGTCTTAGGAAAGGGCACTATTAGGAATAGAAATATGTAGATCTGTAAATCTCAAATTTCAGCTGCATCAGAATCACCTGGAGGCCTTGTTTAAACACCTGCTCAAAATCACATGGAAGGTTTGTTTAAACACCTGCTGCTGAGCCCCACCCTAAAGTTTCTGATCCAGTAGGTCTGGTGTGGGTAGAGAATTTACATTTTTAACTAGTCCCCAGGTAATGTTTATGTGACTGGTTTGGGATCACACTATGAGAAAAATTGGTCTAGATTCTAAATAAAATTATTTGTTTATATATCTATGCAATTTATTTTACTGTTTATTGAATTGACAAAAAATTGTATATATTTATGAGATACATCATGACACTTTGATACATGTATACATTGTAAAATGTATACATATAAAACAAACATATCCATCACCTCACATCCTTATCATTGGTAGTGAGAACATTTAAAACCTGTCCTCTTAGCAATTTTCAAGTATATGATACATTATTATGCCTTAGTCACCATGCTGTAAATAGAGCTCCAGAACCTATTCCTCCTGGAGGAATAAGATATCTTTTCTAACTAAAACTTTGTACCCTTTGATCATCATCTTCCCATTCCTTCCTCCCACCCCTGGCCTCTGTAACCACCATCCTATTCTCTGCTTGTATAAGTTTGAATTTTTTAGATTCCACATATAAATGCAATCATGTGGTATTTGTCTTTCTGCACCTGGCTTATTTCATTAAGGATAATGTCCTCCAGGTTCATCCATACTGTTGCAAATGACAGGCTCTCATTCTTGTTTAAGGCTGCATAGTGTTCCATTGTGTATATATACCACATTTTCTTTATCAGTTCATCTATTGATGAACATGTAAGTTGAATCCATCTTTTGGCTATTGTTAATAATGCTGCAATAAACATAGAAGTGCAGATATCTCTTCAACGTGCTAATTTCATTTCCTTTGTATATACACCTGGCAATGGGATTGCTAGATCATAAGGCAGTTCTATTTTTAATTGTTTGAGAAGTCCCTACACCGTTTTCCTTAATGGTTGCATTGATTTACAATTCCACAAATAGCGCACAAGGGTTTCCTTTTCTTCACACCCTCACCAACACTTATTATTTTTCATGTTTTTGATAGTAGCTATTCTGACAGGTGTGATATTTTATTGTGGTTTTGCTTTGCATTTCTCTGATGATCAGTAATGTTGAGCACCTTTCCTATACCTGTTGGCCTTTTGCATATCTTCTTTTGAGAAATATCTATTCAGGTCCTTCATCCATTATTTTTTATTTTACTCTAAGTTCTGGGATACATGTGCAGAACATGCATGTTTGTTAAATAGGTATACATGTGCCATGGTGGTTTGCTGCGCCTATCAAACTGTCATCTAGGTTTTAAGCCCCATATGTGTTAGGTATTTGTCTTAATGCTCTCCTTCCCTTTGCACCCCACCTCCCCGACAGGCCCCGATGTGTGAAGTTCTCCTCCCCATGTCCATGTGTCCATATGTTCTCATTGTTCAACTCCCATTTATGAATGAGAACATGCGGTGTTTGATTTTTCTGTTCCTGTGTTAGTTTGCTGAGGATGATGGTTTCCAGCTTCATCTTTAAATCAGGTGGTTTTCTTGCTATTGTATATTCTGGATCTTAGCCCCTTATCGGATGTATGGCTACGGATATTTTCTGTGAATATTTTCATAGGTTGTCCCCTAACTCTGTTGACGGCTTCCTTTGTTGTGCAGCTGCCTTCTGTTTGTGTAAATAAAATGTTAATGGAACGTATCCACCTCATTTGTTTCCATACAGTTCGTGACCACTTTAACGCTACAACAGCAAGTTGAGTTGTTGTGACAGAGATTGCTGTACGGCACATAAGATCTAAAATATTTTTCTGGCCCTTTACAGAAACCTTGCCTACAACTGCTCAAAACTGTCTTTGAAGCAGTACTGTTATTCTCATTTTTATAATGTAATAAATGGAAACCTGAAGAGGATAGGTAACTTGAGAAAGGTTTCACGGTTCTTAGAATTCCAACCAAGATCTGTTTGAATTCCAAAGCTTCTGCTCAGAAGCTGACCCCAGAGGGGCTGTTTGTTTGTTACCTTTGTCCTAAATTGATAAACAACGGGGAAACTGATTTGTGACTTCCTGTTAAATACTGCGCTTCTCAAAGACAAGACAGACGGTCTAGTGCAGCGGTAAAGTTCTCAGGCTCTGGGGCTGCACTGCTTACATCCCAGCTCCCCCAGTTCATCTCTCTGGATTTCAGCTTCTACCCCTACAAATTACAGATAATGATAGTAACTATTTGCATGATTGTTGCCAGGTTTAAATGAGATCATGTCTGAAAAGAAATTACAAGAGCACTTGACATGTGGTCCACAAGACATTTATTTTTATTTCACATACTGTTTTTTTCAAAGTAGGGAGTCTACGGAAATAAAAACAGAGTGTGGAACGATTGTCAACCAAGGAATCTCCTGTGGTTGGTCGTTAGAACACCTCCACCAGGAAGTTTCTAGAGCACAGTGGCCCCTCCTTTTCAGATGGTAGCTAGGAGAGATGTGTTTTCAGCTTCTCAGTACTGATAGTTATACTTGCACTTTGACCTGACCACATCTCTTTAGTTCCTTGGCCAGCCAGGGTTTTCTTGAAAAGGTCTGTGGTGGGATAAGATGTTTATCCAGTGATTGCTGGACACGGAACCTCTTATTATTGTTACCCCTGATATTTACAGTCCCAAATATCCATTCCCAATGGCTCCAGATTGATTAAAAATGTAGTCAGGGCTGCCAGAAAACGGCCTTCTTAAATAATACAAGACAAGCAATTTTTCTCAGAAACACCTTTGATCCTTAGGCAAAAGCAAGAAAAGCAATCAATTTTTTAACCAATATTCTTCACCCTTTGAAGCATATTTTCTTGTAGAATCATTAGGAATAAAATCTGTGTGTGGTGCGTGTTAAGCATATTAGAATGGCCTTGATCATCTGATGAGATTAGGAAATAAAGTTGCTCCCTGAGAGGGATGGGAATGGGAGGCTTGAGACATTGTCGGTGCACTAGTCAGTGGATGAATAATATGATATAGTCAAAGTCTTGGCAGGGAAGCCTGGAGGCTTTGCTGAAGTGAAGCCCCATGAATGCATGAATGTGTGTGGATGACATCGGCAGAGTTTTGCAATTTTCCCAGCATGTTGTGGTTGTCTAGGAGCAGAGGTAAGAAAATGGTGTTATTTTTCTAGTGTTGGGGATTACTACTGCACTAGGAAATGAGAAAATTCTTGAGAACTCTGGTCTTTTTAAATTGAGACAGAGTCTTGCTTTGTAGTCCAGGCTGCAGCTTGGTGGTACCATCTTGGCTCACTGCAACCTTCCCTTCCCAGGTTCAAGCAATTCTTGTGCCTCAGCCTTCCAAGTAGCTGGGATGACAGGTGCATGCTACTACATCTGGCTAATTTTTTTATTTTTATTTTTGTTGAAATGAGGTTTTGTTATGTTGCCCAGGCTGGTCTTGAACTCCTGGCCTCAAGCAATCTGCCAGTGTTGGCCTTCCGAAGTGCTGGGATTACAGGTATGAGCCACTATGCCTAGCCAAGAAGTCTGGTCTTGGGTGCTCAGGTTGCAGAGGGATGGAGGTAGAAGGGCCCAGCAACCCTGCTGCCACTGACAAAGAATAAAGCTGCAGGAAAGTTGCCTGATCCCTTTCTTCTCTGCCTCAACCCCCCACATTCTGGTTATATTTTCCTTCCTCTTTCTTCAGCATTCTCTTCCTTTGTTAAATTATTCAACCAATGTTAGCTGAAAGTTCCCGTGTGCCAGGGATAGTGCTGGGGTCTGGGTACTTAAAGGGAGGGACATAGACTTCATCTCTATAATGGTGGAGCTTATAGTCCTGTGGACAATGTCAGGAGTTGGGTAAGTGCTGAAGGCATAAGCATAGGGGAGAGAAGGATGGTTGGAAGGGGGACAAGATGGTCAGGGAATGCCTCTTTTTGAACTGAGAACTGAGGAGCCAGTGAAAGTAGGGGTGGAGAAGTGTGAGTCATGTTTTCCAAACCTGGCCAACTAGTAAAGTGGCAGCACTGAAGTTTGAAGCTAGATGTACCTGATTCTAGGAACTGTCTACTTTTAGCCTGGACAACACAGTGACACCTCTTCTCTACAAAAAATTTAAAAATTAGCCAACATGGTGGCACATGTCTGTAGTCCTAGCTACCCAGAAGGCTGAAGCAGGAGGATCCCTTGAGCCCAGGATTTTGAGGCTGCAGTGAGCTGTGATTGCACCACTGCACTCCAGCTTGGGTGACAGAGCTGAGACTCTGTCTAAAATACTGCATTACACATGCAATATCCACATAACCAATAAGCACATGGACCCCCCGAATCTGAAATACAATTTTTTGAAAAAGAAATGTAAAGTATTTAAAGCAATGCCTGGCACGTAGTAAACTCATAATCAATATGGTATGTTATTATTTTTAAAATGTCTACTTTTCACTATATCTTAACAAAAACATTAAACTTGCTCTCCAAGCATCTGTATGTAACTGCCTTGTGTTGCCATGAGGCAACTTGAACAGCAGTAAGACAAAAAATCATTCATTCACCCATTCTAATCATTTACTATGGCTTAGCCGCGCTGTGTGTGTAAATGCACAAGGCAAAATCCTATTGTGCAGCTGTGAGCACCAATGCTGAGAAAAGTGTTGTTAGCCTGCGATTGGGGCAAGGCAGCAAGAGTCCGCACGCTCTTCCAATTCATCACAATGCCCCCTTCATGCCATAGGATGACAGCTGTCATTGAAATGCAGGGCATGTACCTCCCACTTGTTGATTCCTTTCATTCCTAGACAAACACAAGTCTAATAAAGAGGCACACATGTCCGTCCAGGTCACAAGCCTGGTTGGGAATGCCGGTATCTTGGAGAGGTTAGGCTGATGCTAGCCTGTTGCCATTGCATCGTGAACTTTGAAAGTCCTTTAGCACTCTAGTGTTTAAAAGTCATGTTGACTGCACTGCTAATTACATGCTGCAACTCACTGCTAAGGGACGATGAGAAGATCTGAAAATTAGAATTGGCAGACTTTGACATATAAAATTCAACACTTTCTAAGCCAGATATTGTAGAACTTTTGGGAGATGATGGAGATGAAATCTCTATTCTTGAGAAAGTTTCAGTTTAGGCCGGGCGCGGTGGCTCAAGCCTGTAATCCCAGCACTTTGGGAGGCCGAGGTGGGTGGATCACAAGGTCAAGAGATCGAGACCATCCTGGTCAACATGGTGAAACCCCGTCTCTACTAAAAATACAAAACATTAGCTGGGCATGGTGGCGCGTGCCTGTAATCCCAGCTACTCAGGAGGCTGAGGCAGGAGAATTGCCTGAACCCAGGAGGCGGAAGTTGCGGTGAGCCGAGATCGCACCATTGCACTCCAGCCTGGGTAACAAGAGCGAAACTCCGTCTCAAAAAAAAAAAAAAAAAAAAAAAAAAAAAACCTAAAAAAAAAAAAAAAAAAAAAAAAAAAAAGAAAGTTTCAGTTTAGTAAGAAGAATTTCCAATATAATAAACTCAATAGAGGTGGCATGGTATGGCGTAAAAATCATGGACTTTGAGCCATGCAGACTTAGTTTAAATAATTTCTCTACCACAGACTATGTGGCCTTGATCAAATTATTTCATCTTTCTGAGTCTTGGTTTCTTTACTCACAAAATGAGATTATAGGCTGGGAGCAGTGGCACATGCCTGTAATCCCAGCACTTTGGGAGGCCAAGGAAGGTGGATCACCTGAGGTCAGGAGTTCAAGACCAGACTGGCCAACATGGTGAAACGCTGATTCTAATAAAAATACAGAAATTAGCCAGGCATGGTGGGTGCCTGTAATCCTAGCTACTCGGGAGGCTGAAGCAGGAGAATAGCTCGAAGCCGGGAGGCGGAGATTGCAGTGAGCCGAGAGGGTACCACTGCACTCCAGCCTGGGCAACAGAATGAGACTCCATCTCAAAAAATAATAAAATAAAATAAAGTGATATTATATATCTACTTCATGTGATTCTAAAACTACCTTAATAGATGGTAACTATTATAATCATTGCTGCGATATTGATTACTGTTATTATCAGAATATAGCAAATTCCTGCTGTATTACTACTGATATGGTGACTGCACAAATTACTCAAACTCTTCATCTATAAAATATGATGATTCTAACTGCCCAATTTGTGTAATTCAGGAGCCATCTTCCATCATCATCAATTAATATATTTATATATTTTATGTTTTAGTCCATCAAATAAAATGTAAGCTCCGTTTGCAGATATTTGGATGCTTTTGTTAGTTGCTGGACTCCCTTGTGCCTAGGACAGTGCCTAGCCCATAGTTGATTCTCAATAAAATATGCAGCTGTGTAAATAAGTGGACAAGTAAATAAATTTGTGCTCAATCTTATGTTAAATGTTCAGCAAGTGGCAGGCTCTTGGCACATGGTAGTTGTTACTGTGCTTAGTATCATTATTATGATTAGAATATGGTGGGTGCTGTGAGAGGAACCAATACAGAGAGATCGCTCCCAGCTCTGTCAGTCCGAGATCCTTGTTCTTAGCACTGGCATGTCATCAATTGTGTGGTAGTTGGGAGAAACAACCAGGCCATTGTCAATAGTGAGATCACATGAGATTAATTGCAAAAATAAGGGTTTCCGAAGGAGGAAGGGGATTTAGCTGCAGAAAGGGAGGGAAGATTGAAAAAAGGAGAAAAACAGCATCTTTTGGAAAACATTTTATCACATGAGGCGATGGGCTACAAGTCTGCTATCAGGATTTACCCAGCCCCAGACTTAGAAGGCATGCGGAACCAGCTGCATCAGTCAGATGACACAAAGAGAGTATTGGTATAGTGGTTCCAACCTGCAGCTGGTAGCAAAGGAAGAAATTGTCCAGGACAGAATCAGTTCTACTTCTGAACTGTTAACGGGACTAGGGAAAAACTTCTCAACTGCCCCTCATATGAGAGATTGGAGTTTCTTTTAAAACGATTAAAACTAAATGTCCCATAGCATAGTGTATTGTTGCAAGAAATACTTAGAAACTGGGTTCTGGCTGGGTGGACCTGAATTTGAATGACCTGAATCTGTCCCTTGCTGGGTGTGTAAATTTGGGCCAGTTACTTAAACTTCTGTGAGCCTCTGCAAAAAAGAGAAACCAGTGTGTATTTTGTAAGATCATTGAGAGAATTCAGTGAGATAATCTCTGTACAACATCTGTCATATTTTAGTTGTTAATATATGGTGGCTACTGTTATTAGCAATTAATGCCACATGGATTATTGTATTTAATTCCCACAGCAACCCTCTGAGGAAGGGACTATAATCATTCTCATTTTCATGTGAAGAAGTGAATGTCTAGAGAGGATTCATAACTCAGTCAGGTCCACAGACCTAGTGAGCATCCGAGTCATGATGCTAAACAAGCCAGAGAGTCCAGATTTTCAGCAATTAACAAGTTGTACAGCATCTCTCTTAAGGTCAATGGAAGCTTAGCAGAGCAACATAAGGTCCAGAACTTCTGGCATTCTCTTGCATAATACTCTGGTGGCAATCTGAGGTAATTGTATTTCAAATATGCAGTGACTCTCTGTTTACAAGGGATTATGAGAGATACAGACATGTCAGAGAGGCAATGTAAGGTCAACTTGGTCAGCTTATCATATATCTATCTTCTTGATCAATCCAAAAAAACATTGCTTCATCTCTTGCTTAAGTCCATCAAAGGATTTTGTGAAATGTGTTTCTTTCTTCTTTTCTTAGCTTACCCTTGACAAGTGTTCTCTGTATTTGGCATAAATTAAATTGTACGTAGTAGTGTTTTTTTCTCTCTCTGTTTCCTTTAGGAGATGAAATAGTAAGAACAAGGTATGTATAAGGATCCTTACCTTTCCTTTTGATTTATCCAGAAAAAAGTCAAACCGAATTCTGATTATTTAATTTGATTTAATTTAATTTGAGTAGCTCCTTTTTGGTTATCACGGGGAGAAAACTTAGCTCCCTTAGGGAGTTTAAAGAAGAGAGAAAAATACTAGATGCTTAGAGTTGGAGGGAAGCTTAGATGTGGTATAGCCAAACTTCTTCTGAATTTAGATACTTTATAAGACACCCTAACACCACCCAACCTTTGCTGAATAGTGACTGTGAGCTCATTTTTTATAACTATTTCATTATCTCTCTTATGAGTCAAAGTATGCTTCTCTGTAACTTCTAGTTTTGCCTAGAAAAAGCATGCATGGGAGCCGAGGTATGGTAGCTCATGCCTGTGATTCCACCACTTTGGGAGCTGAGGTGGGAACATTGCTTGAAACCAGGAGTTGTTGACCAGCCTGGACAACATAGCAAGACCCCCCTAATATTTATTATATATAATAATTATATAATACATTATATATATATATATACATTTATAGTATTAACTTTATAAATATAACTATAAATTTATAATTTAAGTATATTATAAATTATATATCTAGACATTAAATATTAAATATTACATAGAGAGATATATCTCTCTATATAATTATATATTAAGTATTATATGTAGACATCTATATATAATATTAGTATTAACATTATAATATAATAGTAATAATATAATTAGCATTACAATATAACATCTATATAGATATAGATCTATCTAGCTATCTATCTTTTATGTCTATACAACATGATATATATCTAGATATGTAATATATATATAATATGTAATATATGTAGATATTTATATTATATATTATATATCTCTATATGTTATATATTGTATTCTGTATCTCTATATAACATACAGAAAGACAGAATACATAGAGAGAGATAGAATACATAATATATAATATTAAAATATTATGTCTCCCTATATAACATTATATAATGATAATATAAAGATATATATTATATTTAATATGTAATATTTCATATAGATATACAATATATAATCTATTGTATAATATATAATATAGAGAGAGATAAATATATGTATAGAGAGATGCATAATAAAACTTGTGCATCTTGCGTTAACCCTCGAATGTCTGAGGAATTGTGATGCACACCCACCTTCTCCCCTCATCTATGCTGTATGTTCAGGCTGCGCAGTCCCAGGCATGCTCATTACGTATCCCTTTCCTGAACAGCAGGAATAGTGAGTCTTTTGAAACATAAATTGGACCATGTCATTGTCTAATTAAATCCCTCTGGTGGCTTTTCATCACATCCAACATGAAACATGAAGCCTCCATTATGGCCTGCGGGGTCCTGCGTAAACTAGCACCCAATTACCTCTTTGACATTGTCTCTTACTGCCACCCCATCTCTCACTCCACTCCAGCCACACTGGCCTCACTGAGCACACCGGGCTGCTCCTACCTCAGGCCCTTTGCACTTGCTATTCTTTCCAAGATACCCAGCTTCTTCCTCACATCATCCAAGTCTCCGCTCAAATGTCATCCTTTTGGAGAGATCTTCGCTGCTGCCTAACTGAAAATAGCTCCCCTTGTTACTCCTCTGTTTTCTTGCTCTTGTGCTCTTTTTTCTTTATCATTGATCAGCTACTTGACATTATTTTCTTCTGCTAAAATGTGCGATTTCTGGGGCAGAGGCTGCATCCTCAATGCTTGACATAGACTATGTGCTCAATAGAAGTTTGCTGAGTAAATAAACAAATGAATGAGTGAATTGATGAATGGATTGGGTAATAAGGACCTCTCCTCATCCTGGCCATGCCTCTCTCAATGCTGTCAAGTTTTGTAACGACCTCTTAAAATGAGCTATCCAGAAGTGAACACAATCTAGATGGAGTCTGGTTATGCTCAGCTGAAACTTTTCCCTCGTGGATGTGGGCAGTAATCATTTATTAAAGAAGCCTAGGATAAAATGAAGTCATTTAGGGTGGTAGCCAAACGTGGGCTTCTATAGAGCTTGCAGGTAATACAAATGCCTGGGTTTCTTTTATAAGAATTATTGTTAGTGCTGGTCTCTCTTCGTGCAAGGTCGTATAAGTAAATTTTGTATTCTGTTTCAAGAATGTTATCCCAGGTAGATTGATCTGGCTGGGTCTCTCTCAAATCTTGTTTTTTAAACTCTTGATTTCAACCTGTTGACATGTTTTTGAATTTTGATTCAGTCCATAGTACCCTGTATGTGGCAGGTACCTATCACTGGAATACTGAGTTCAAGAACATATCTTGTTTCTGTGATTTAGGAATCAGGAGGCTACCATTTCTGTCACCTCCACAGGCATCTCCTGATGCTTAGGAAGCTGGAGAATAGATACTGAAATAATACTGCAGAAAAGCTGTCATTTCTGATCTCGTTTGCACAGAGAACCAGCTGAAAGGGACAGGAAGAGGGATCTCAATTCTGCTGTCTAAATTTCATGTGCATAATGACAATATCAGGAGCATAGTCAGCAGAGTCTATAAACTGTATCTATAACCATTTCTGCAAAAAATCTGCAGGACACAAAGACAGCCTGAATGTGGGATGAATAGAGATTGAGGGAGCCAATTCTCAGGATACTGCATTTTAACAAGCTGCTGACTTCCTGCTATAGTCTGAATGTTTATGTCCTTCCCAAATTTATACATTGAAATCCTAACTCCCAAGGTGATAATATTAGGAGGTGGGATCTTTGGGAGTCGATTAAATCATGAAAGGGAGTATATTAAAGACCCCACAGAGACCCTTACCCTTCCATAATGTGAGATTACAGTGAGAAGACAGCCTTCTATGAGGAAGTGGGGTCATCACCAGATACAGAATCTGCTAGGGCCTTGTTCATAAACTTCCCAGCCTCCAGAACTATGAAAAATACATTTACGTTATATATAAGCCACCCAGTTTATGGTATTTTTTAAATAGAAGCCTGAATGGACTAAGACACTTTACCATCTCCCAACTAAAACATGCGTTTTATCTCACTATCTTTGATATCAAGTGGTACTTGACACAGAGTAAGCTTTCAACAAGCATTAGATAATACTGTAATGGATGCTTACTAAATCTGTGTTGAACCAGTATTATTTGAATTTGGAAAACTCTGGTTTCCAAAATTTAGGCAATTGTCTGATAATGACCAGCATTCTCTCTGAGCTCTTAGGATTTTGAAATGACATGGCCAGGATGCCCAAGGTTCTGGTCACTTTTTCATTTGCAACCTATTCTTTCTGGGGGGTGGGGTCACAAGAAGGTCAGCCTACAATAAATCTTAATCTGTGGCTTCTATTACCTTCTGAATTAGGAAACATTGTCAAGTATCACTATTCATCAAACATTTATCAGATCCTCTGCCTTTAGTAAGTAGACTTAGGTTTCTTTCAGTAGACAGTTGAAATTCCCATTCCTTTGAGGCCTTCCCAGTTTTGTAATTCTTATTGGGAAATCAAGAGAAAAGATGATTTCTCCTCTTAATAGGCAGTTTAACTTGGGCAAGTTGTTTGATATATTTGAGGTTATTTTCTTATCTGTTGACAATGATAATACTGTGAAAGTTTTATAAATATTAAACGATGCAATACATAAATGTCCCCAGTATGTTGCCTGGCAAACTGCAAACACTTACCAAATAATACTAGCTACCACTTGAAAGAATGTCTCTTCCATGTCAAGTGTGGTTCTATGTATACATACTTGCTTTTTCCTTTCTCTTCACCCTTTCTGAAATTTTTGAGTCTTTGCTCCTGGAATTTCCTCTGCTTGCAATCCCCTTCCTCTCTTTATCTACTTAAAAATCCCCTGTCTATAATTCAACCATTATAATAGATGCCCATCTGCCAGATGAGCTTTCCTGATCTCCCTGACAGAGGTCCTTTAGCTCTGTGACATATCTATCAAGCAGCCTTTCTGTTTTATTGATTGCAAAGTTGGAAGAGTGAGTGAGCTTTGATCTATCTAACATTAACTTTAGTTCATAGGCCTTTTTCTTTTTAAAAGAAATATTCTCCAAATGAAAGGTATTATTGTTCTTAAATTCTCATTGCTGCCCCACAGACTCTGTTTACAGTTTGTTGCCATTAAATTTCAGGATACTTTAGATGTGTACACAAGAACTAGGCTCTCTTCTAGGCTGTTTTATTTAAAAGTAAAATGAAACAGAAAACCTGATGAAAGAGATAGGGCAGAGGGCCAAGTTACTCTGACAAAGTCCCAGTGGTCCTTCCAATGTGGGGGAATACAGAGGGTTTCATCACACGCACAGGGGCTCGTTAAGAGCAGACCACACCATGACTCAAATGAATCAGTCCTCCTGTTAATCATCAGTTTCAGAGGATAACCGGGTTGACTCTGGGGACAACTTTGAATGCACAAACCTGAGATCTGAAAATCAGGGTTAATGTTCCTTTTCTGTGCATCCAGATGCTTTGGAATTTGGTTCTCTGCAGGTATAATCTCATTAGTTCTTTTTTTAAATAGCAGCTTTTTAAAGATATAATTATGTATCATGCAATTCACTCTTTTAAACTGTACGTTTCAATGGTTTTAAATATATTTACAGAGATGTGTAAACATCACTGTTATGCAATTTTAGGACATTTCATCATTCCAAAACAAAATCTCATACCCAATGGCGGTCAATATCCCATCATCTGACAACTGCTAATCTACTTTTTTTTTCCCCTGTTGGCTTGTCTACTCTAGATGTTTTATATAAATGGAATCATACAAATGTGGCTTTTGTGGCTAGCTTGATGTTTTCAAGGTTTGTAATATTGAAGCACATATAAGGGCTTCATTCCTTTTTATTGCTGAGTAATATTTTACCATATGGATCTACCCCATTTTGCTTATCCATTCATCAGCTGGCCATGCTGCTATGATCGCTGGTGTTCATGTTTTGTGTGGTAGTATGTTTACTTTCTCTTGGGCATATACAAGAGTGGAACTTTTCAGTTATATGGGTAACTCTATATTTAACATTTTAAGGAACTGCCATACTGCTTGGCAAACTGCTTTCCAAAGGGTTAGGGGTAGAGTTAGGGTTAGGGTTAGGACTGCACCATTTTACAGTTCATTTTTCCACATCCTTTCTAGTAGTTTTTATTAACTGCCTTTTAAATTTTAGCATCCCAGTGTGTGTAAAGTGGTATCTCACAGTTTTGACTTGCATTTTCCTAATGACTAATGATGTTGAACAAATTTTCATGTGCTTATTGTCCATTTGTATACCTTCTTTGGATAGATGTCTATTCTAACCCATTGATCATTTTTTAAAAATTGGATTATATATCTTTTTTTATTGCTGAGTTGTAAGGGTTCATTATATGTTCCCGCTATTTGAACATTATGAGTTATATGATTTGTAAGTATTTTCTCCCATCTTGTAGGTCATCTTTTCACTTTCTTACCAGATTGACAATGATGTCTTCCAACCATGAAAAAGATCTTTCCAAATGTAGATATTCTTTAATATATCTAAATGATTCTCTCTAATGGTTAGTGTACAAATCTCACTTATTTTGTCAAATTGATTTCTAAGTATTTTAGACCTTTGATACTATTATAAATGCAATTTTCTTCTTAACATTTAGATTTTCTATTGTTAGTATATGAAAATACAACTGATTTTTGTATTTTTGTCCTATATCAAGCAACATTCATAAGCTCATTTTTATTAGTTTCACCTCTTTTTTGGTAGATTCATCAAGATTTTCTATATGCAAGATCATGTCATCTGTGAATAGAGATAGCTTTATTTCTTCCTTCCCAATTTGGATGGCATTTATTACTTATTTGCCTTATTCCTCAGGCTGGAAGTACAAAGTTGACTAGAAGTGGTAAAAGCAGACATTCTTGTCTTGCTCCTGATCTTAGCAGAAAGCATTCAGTCTTTTATCATTAAATATGATGATGTTAGATCTGGATTTTTTGTAGAAGCCTTTTTATCAGGAAGTTGTCTTCCGTTCCTAGTTTGTTGAATGTCTTCACTGTTGTATGATTGCAAGGGGAATCACAGAAACGGCAGTTTTGCTTCCTCCCTGAGAGAGTCCCGTTGTGCTGGTAAGCACGTAATTACACCTTTGCAGTGGCAAGTGTAAACTTCCTTTTAGGTTTGAATCCAAACACATTTATTGAGTTAAAGCTCAACTTTTTGGGGCTTTCCAATCCAAATAGAGGGGCTTTATTATTATGGTAGAAATGTGTCCTTCAAAGCTGTCCTTCCAGAATCACCCCACTCTTTGCCAAATAAGAACTGTTCATTTTCTAATGAGGTTAAAAAGAATGTGAAAAAGGTAGACTGAAGCACTATTAACTTTACTTACATATAATATCTCTATAAATAAAGGGATATTCTTAGAACCTATGTCACTACTAAGCTCAGCACTTTGAAAGATGCTGACAGCATGATAGCAGATGATGCAGACCTTATTCTCATATATATAGAGTAAAGGGGAGTATTTGTGTGTTTTGGCACTCAGGTACTTGCTTAGCATGCATTACATCATTTGGTCTTCATATCAACCCTGTGTGATAAGAACAATTATTACTTTTTAAAAGAAACTCGGCCAGGCATGGTGGCTCATGCCTGTAATCCTAGCACTTTGGGAAGCCGAGGTAGGTGGATCACAAGGTCAGGAGCTCGAGACCAGCCTGGCCAATATGGTAAAACCCCATCTCTCCTCATAATACAAAAATTAGCTGGACGTGATGATGCATGCCTGTAATCCCAGCTACTTGGGAGGCTGAGGAAGGAGAATCGCTTGAACCTGGGAGGCAGAGGTTGCAGTGAGCCAAGATCAGGCCACTGCACTCCAACCTGGGCGACAGAGCGAGACTTACTCCAGCTTGGGTGACAGAGTGAGACTCTGTCTCAAAAAAAAAAAAAAAAAAAAAAAAGAAAAAGAAAAAGAAACTCATGTTTTAGAGAAGTTGAGTAAGACCTCATGCTTGAAAGTGGCAGAATCAAGTTGGTTGGACTCCAGAATCCAAACTTTTTTTTTTCTTTTGAGACAAAGTTTCATTCTTGTTGCTCAGGCTGGAGTGCAATGGCACGACCTCGGCTTACTACAACCTCTGCCTCCTGGGTTCAAGTGATTCTCCTGCCTCAGCCTCCCAAGTAGCCGGGATTACAGGTACTCACCACCATGGCTGGCTAATTTTTCTTTTTTTTTTTTTTTTAATTTTTAGTAGAGACAGGGTTTTACCATGTTGGCCAGGCTGGTCTCAAACTCCTGACCTTAGGTGATTCACCCTCCTCGGACTCCCAAAGTGCTAAGATTACAGGTGTGAGTCACTGCGCTTGGCCAAAGAATCCAAACTCTTACCCTCTATAGCAAGTTGCTTTTTCCTCCTGCTGGAATTTATACTCTTATTGCTGAGACAAGAAATACTCAAAAAACAGGGAACTCTAAGAGAGAAAAGTGATAAATGTGTTGAGTAGAATCTCTAGGTTCTTGAAATGAGGGTGGTGCAGTGGGTGTTGCAGTGTTGAGGGAGATTTTTGAGAAGTTGCTGAGACTTAGGGAAGGCTATGGATTGACTACGATTTGGATGAACACGAAGGAAAGAGGAAGACTTCTGGATGAGGAAACAGCATGAGTGGAAGTGTGGATGCAGAAATGAGCTTGGACTCCTTCTTGGAAGGGCTTGCCTGGGGTGAGAGTTTCTGTCACTATTCAATGTAAGGTCAGGCCTGTGAGGCTCAGTTTTTGGGGTGTGTGTGTATCTGAATACTGCAATGAAAGGACAGGATTTAGAACAATATTTAAACAATGGAATTAACTTGGTTATTGATTTTATTTATTTATTTATTCATCACTCTTGCCCAGGCTGGAGTGCAGTAGCATGATCATGGCTCACTGCAATGTCTGCCTTTTGCGCTCAAGCCATCCTTCCATCTAAGCCTCCTGACTAACAAGGACTACAGGGTGCACCGCCATGCCCAGCTAATTTTTGTATTTTTAGTAGAAATGGGGTTACCCCACGTTGCCCAGGCTGGGTTCCAACTCATGGGCTCAAGCAATCCACCTGCCTCGGCCTACCAAAGGGCTGGGATTACAGGCATAAGCCACTGTGCCTGGCCTCGTTATTGATTTTTATTTGCTTGTTTGTTTTTACAAGTTGTATAAATTTTGCTCCTTGAATATCCAGGTTTCTGAGAAGGCGCCATAGAGAAGGGGTGGCTGTTAGATGAGATCCTGGTTCCCTACTTCCACCTTAAATAGAGTAACTCCAAATTTAGATGTTGGTATTCATTTTAAGACTTTATTTGGAAACAAAGTTTTACTGTTAAAAAACAATGGCTAGAAAGCCACTTAGCCTGATACCTCTACAAGTGAAGAGGCTTGGGTTTGCAATGACAAAGCTGGTGAGTAACAGAGGAAGGACTACATGTCACATTTCTTTGTTCCAAGTAGTTCATTTGGGAAGTATTTATTGTCTTCCTATATTCCAGGCAGGAAGCAAAGTTCTGTGAAGTGCAAGGAGAACTGGTCCCTGCATTTGGTGAGATCACAGGGGATAGAGCTGCCTTAAAAGAGATTGCAGGCAATATGGTAACACAGCCCATTGTTGTTCTCTGTGAAGAGGAGGGCAAAACTGGGGAGGCTCACAGCAGGGGAACACCTGACTTGAATTTTCATAAATATGTCGGTGTTCGCCAGGGAGATTAGGTGGAGAGGGGCATTCTAGGCCAAAGCAACAATGTGTGTTAAGGAATGGAGGTGTGAAAGAGCACAAATTAATCAAGGAATGGAAAACAACTCTCTAATTAAGAAAAGTTAACATGTATTAACCATTATTCTGTGCCAGGCATTGTGCTAGGTGATTTACATGGATTATTTCATGTAATACTCTCAAGAATCCACGAGATGGATACAGACAAGAAAACTGAGTTTTAGGATGGAGAAATAGTTTGCCTAAGCATCATATAAGGTCTCACAGTTAAACTGTGGTCGAACTGGGAATTGAATTCAGGGAATTGAGTTTTGGATTTAGGGTCCTATGGGCCTTTTGCAGCAGTTTGAGCTTATCCTCTAGGTCTGTGTCCTCAAACTCACATCAGAGGCACCTGGTGCAGTTGTGAAAACGCAGATTCTGGGCTTTCCCTTCCTGAGTTTCTGATTCAGTAGGTATGAGGTAGGCTCCAAGCACTTCTAACAGATTTCCTCCCCGCTGGTCCAGGGACCATACTTTGAGAACCGCTTTGATAGGAAGCCAAACAGAAAAGTTTTAAGTTTGGGAGGAAAAATCATCAGATTTGCATATGGTTTAGGGATTTCTGGGTAATGAATGGGAATGAATTATAAAAGAGAACTTAGTGAAATGATGGTCAGAGGGGATGGAGAGTACAAACAGGAAGAGCAGTTATGAGAGGACTGTCTAATGCGTGCCCAGAAACATGAAGCCAAAGGAATGACCCTAAGGGAGATGACATAGGAAGATAATTTAGGAACTAACGGCCCCCGATAACAGAAGCAGTAGTTGTATTAACTAGAATCTATAGACATGGTGTCTGGCAAAAAGCAGGAGAGGAAAGGATTGAAGTGAACAGAAAGTGAGTTGAATTTAAGATTTTCCTGAAAAGAAATGGAATTGGGAGGGTGAACTGGTTGTGGAGGTAGCTTCATTTGGGACGTGTTGAGTGGTGGCCCTCGTGTGGTGTAGCAGAGAGGCGCCACGCTGCAGTGGAAAAAGGACTGAGCTGGCACAGAACACCTGGCTTTTAGAACTGACTCAGTCAATTATTTGACTGTTTTGGAGATGCCCCATACTCTTTGAGCCTCCATTTCTTTATCTGCAAGTGGAGTTTGCAGCTTGCCTATGTGACTGAGACTGGTGGGAAAAATATGGGAGTCGTCGATCTTAGGGTAAAACTTTTGGTAAAACAGTTGTTTTTCCTAATTATCCCCTTACTCCTTTGTGCTCATATATCACACAGTCACATTACAGAGTAGACACAGGCGCGTGGATCACGAGGAGGCGGGTGGATCACGAGGTCAAGAGATCAAGACCATCCTGGTCAACATGGTGAAACCCTGTCTCTACTAAAAATACAAAAAATTAGCTGGGCTTGGTGGCGCGTGCCTGTAATC
>NW_016107383.1:5649438-5684221 GCF_001604975.1 Cebus imitator | reverse complement strand
ACACCGTACAGAGATTAATGCTTCAAAATCTGCTTAAGCCTCCTCCTGCTTAAGCCTTTTAAGGGCTTTGTGTTGCCTTTACAGTAAAGGCAGTACCACCCAACATGACCTCCGAGGTCTCACATGACCAGCCTCTGTTAACCTCTGCAGTCTCCTCTTTATCTTCACTTTTGCTCTCCCTGCACTAAAACTGGCTGCCTTTTTGTCTCGTGAATGTGCCGTATCTCCATCTTACACAGAATCTTTGCACGCTCTGTCTCCTCTGTCTAGAATTATTTCCTCCTTTCTTAACCTAGTTACTCACTCCGACACATCCTTCAAATCACAACTCGGTGAACACTTACTCCACAAATTCTTCTCTGACCCCCTTGACTAGGTAATCTGAATGATACGTGCTCAAATCACAATTTACCTCTATATTTCTTCATTTTTCACAGTTGCATTTACATTTATTTCTGTGTCTACTTGATTAATGTGGAGAGCAGGAGCTATGCGTGGGTCAGCTTCTTACGTAGCTGAAGGGTGTCCAGAAGAGTGCTTGGTACATTGTAGGAGCTAATGAATATTTGTGCAATATTCATACAGGACAGAGATTGCTCTGGTGTTGGGACTCATGGCTAGATTCCATAGGGAGTAAATGTAATGCATAAAATTTATGCCATAAGTTAAAGTCATTGAAAGATGCAACAGTGTTGATGTCAGCTTTCGGTTGTTTAATAATTCATAGCACAAGCCTAGTTTGCACCTGAACAGGTATATGCTATTTTTCCACTGGAGAATCCTGTGGAACCACAGACTACCTATGAAACGTTGCTCCAGTGGCTTAGAATTGTAAGTGGTTATCTACTTTATACAAATCTGCAGCCCTGGATTGTGGGAGCAATTGAGCCAGCTTGTTTCATGAGCCATCAAAATTTTCTGCTCGGTTTAGACTAGCAAATCCTTTTGCAAAGATTGTTGTCCAGCTTTTATTCTGAATTTTCTAATAGCACTCAACCACAGAAAAACTCGAAAACAAGAAGACTCAGACTTTTCAGATAGAATAAGAAGAATATACATGGTGTTTTCTTACTTTTGTTGTGTATGTGCTATAGTTACTGCTAAAGGATTCTACAGAAAATCGCATGGTTAATAATTATCTAACATCATACATAATCTTAGGATCATTCTGGGAATCATGTTAAATCAAGTCATGTAAATTCTGCGTAATGAGAAATTCTGGATGTAGGTACCATTTCAGTCAGTTCATGGCAATTGATCACTTCAAGAGCCAAGAATGAAAACCCTCAATCACTTATCTTTCAACTCTCACTGTTAACCTCAAGCCCTCTTATCTTAATCAGGGCTAGGGAACAAGGATTCATAGAATAATTTCGTGAAAAGATAAACCGTGCATTTATATAAATGCGACTACTGTATTGCAATTAAGCAACACACACACTGCTGCTTTGTGTCACCAGCAAAGTCAATAAAATAGCGCTCTCCTTCTTATAGTCTGGAGATGAGTTCCCTGGAGGAAGAGCCATAGTTTTTCTTTAAGAGATACAAACTTTAATGTCCAATTAATAGTGAATGCTATTAATAACATATTAAAATTCCACTATGAATTAGGCCAAGCAATTCAACATGAAGAGCATAAATAAATTAATTCAGAGTAGTTTATTATAATGCTCTACTTCTCTAAATGAGGTATTTATCATTTTTTTGAGGAAACACCGATGTTTTATTTATTAGACAGAGGCTTTACATCAACCATCGTTAGCATAAGAAAGCTAAAAATAAAAACATGAACAAAAGTAAAGCAAATGAAGTGAACAATATTTCCCTAAACAAAGTAGATCAGTAAACAAATAGAAATTCAAAAAATAATCAAATAGAAATTCTAGAACAGAAAAGTACACTAACTTAAGTAAAAAAATTTACTAGAGTGATTTAATAGTACATTTGAGCAGGCAGAAGAAAGAAGTGGTGAGCTTGAAAATGGGTATTCAAAAGAGTATACCAAAAAACCATTTAAACCCCAAAGAAGGAAGCAATGGAGAAATTGAGAAGCACAACTTCTAGGCTTCCTCAAAGTCTCAGATCATCATCCAATTATAAATAGTTTAAGGTATCAAATGGGGTATGGCTTAAAATTAAAGCTCTATATTATGTGCTGCTGCCTGGATGTCTGAAATCAGGAGGACTTCAAATGATCTAACTGCAAGCTCCTCCTTTCAGTGGATAAGATCTTCTAGCCATCAGTGTTTCCTATCTGGGAAGCATAGTTTTTGTTTATTCTTAGGTTGAATTTTCCTGCCAGATCACAATTATTAAAGCCAGGCAGTCATATCTGCTGCAGGAACCAGGCCTTATCTCCATAAATGTGGTTCTTAACTGACTTTCTTCAAGATAACCTATTGTGCCAGTTCTTATCCGGCCTCTAAACTCCTCTCCCGTCTCTCCACTGGCTACACCTAATGAATCAGGGTCTTGATAAGCAGGGCATAAACATCAGCATTTTAAATAAGCCTCCAGGGTGATTCTGATGCCCAATAAAGTTTGAAAACCACAGAATGATTTCTAGGCACTGAGACTGTTGAAAGATTTGTTTATAGTTCTAGGTTTTTTTTCTGCCAGGAGGCAGTGTTCTTTGAAATATGGCTGGGTTAATAAACCATGTTGGAAGTTAACTTTTCAGTCTTATGCACTTCTTGTTTACAGAGCCAGCCGCAGGTGACCTTATTACAAAGCCTTAAACACCACAGCAAGTGAACTTCTCTTAATTTAGTTTTCTTAGGGAAGGTTTTAGATAAATTCCAGTCATTTTAGTTGAATTTCTCGACCTACTTTATACATTATCAGGCTTTTTGGTTGTTTTCAGCTTTGGGTAATGAGGGATAATTTTATTTTGTAGTTAATTTGATCCCCGAGGTAGGGACTTTGGTCATCCTGGTTATCCTCCTGAAAGCTAATTTACAACGACAATCTTGTAGTAAAAATCTGTTTAATTGTGGCAAGATGATGTAGGTGTGCCCATGTGTGCTTGTGTGTGTGTGTATGTTAACAAGTTCCTTATGCACGATAAGCTGATAAAAGACAAAGTTTTTTGGCAGAATGGTTAACAGAAATAGTGGCTGAGGGCCAGGTACAGTGGCTCATGCCTGTAATCCCAGCACTTTGGGAGGACGAGGTGGGTGGATCACTTGAGGTCAGGAGTTCGAGACCAGCCTGACCAATATGATGAAACCCCATCTGTATTAAAAATGCCAAAAATTAGTTGGGTGTGGTGGCAGGCACCTGTAATCCCAGCTACTCCAGAGGCTGAGACAGGAGAATTGCTTAAACCAGGGAGGCGGAGGTTGCAGTGAGCTGAGATGGTGCCATTGCACTCAGTGTGGGCAACAAGAGTGAAACTCCGTGTCAAGAAAGAAAAAAGAAATAGTAGCTGAGCTCAACTCTTTTGGATAATGGGTAACAAGTGGATCCACTTAGCTATTACAGCTTTTCCCCTGCACAGCTAGTCTGCATATAAGAGACAAATTAATGGGCAGTGTTCAGCTGCTGAACTCTAATTTTTTTCCAAGGGAAACCTCACTGTCATCTAGCTAGGTTTATACAATCAAATATCAGACAAAGTCGAAAGTTGTTAGGCTCTGGCAAGGCAAAAGAAGAGGCTGTTTTTGTTTTTAGAACATTTAGCGCACTGTGGCATATAATGAAATAGCAGGATTGCCTTGATATTTTTCTTTTGGGTTTATTATTTTCTTCTATCATAGCAGGCTTGTATCTTGAAATTTAACATAAATTATAGAAAAATCTTACTTGGAGTTGACATCTTTTATACGCCTTGCTAAATACCCTTCTCCAAATTTGTTCAGTATGGCATACAGACAAAAGCTGAGACTTACATAGAAACATTTATACGCCTGTCCTAGAGCACAAAACTAAAAGGATTTTAGAAAGACAACTCAGAGTTTGGCAGTATATATATTTTCTTTTTTTCAATTAGGTATTACTAGATTCTAAGAATCTATAATCAAACCCAGGCCTACTATACAACCCCCTATAAACAAGGTTTTGCTTTTGTGCTATCAGGTTTTATTTGAGCAGAGCCACTACTCTGTTAGTAATTTGTTGCATGGTAAGCCTTGTATTTGTTTACACACGAACACATGTGCTATGCAAGAAAGACGGTCACTGGACCTGGTGAGAAAGACCCCCAAAACAAATCTTCCCTCATTTGAATCCTGAAGGCATGTGATATTTAAACAACTTTCAGATTTAGAGGCGACGATTTCTTCTTTTGAAAGTTTGTTGTTTGCCAAATTGCTTAGTAAAGAAACTTTAGTACCCACAATAGCCTCAATGGACACAGTATTTGGTGGCTACGTGCAAATGTAACTGAGAAATAACTAGGGAAACAATTGTTTACATCTCAACTCTTGCTGTCATTGAGATTTCCTTCCTAAATTCAATTGCTAATAAAGCTTCCCATGCCATCCACTTCCCCCACCCACCCGCCTCTCAAAAAAGCCCCCAAAACAAGCTGACAGTCTTTTCGGGAACAAGAGGCAGAGAGTGAAGTTATTTTGTTTGTCCTTACAGGGCAGAAGGACTTTATGCTGTGACAGGCATTTCCAGTATTTCGATAAACGTTACTTCTCTAAACTTGAACAACAGCATGGGGAAAATAATGTTATCTCTCATATTAGTTACAATTTGGTGAGATTTCATCATGAGAAACTTTCAAGGAGGCAGAAGTAGCTGAGAATGTATTACTAGGGACAGGGTCGCTCAAACTGCCAGGAAAATAAATCCATGGGAAAGACAGGAACGCTATTAGGTTTACAAATGATAGAACTTTCCTTGCTTAGAAAAATAAAGTCGTGAGGTTGACGCCATTGAATGACTGCATTGTAAACCTTAAAAGCTTCAAGCCGGTAGAAGCCCTTGCACAGCCCTGTTTCATTTTTATCGGATGAAATGCATTTGGTTTCTTTTTGACAAACCATGTTTTTGTGAGGAAAGGAAAATGAACATGCGCTGTTACTGGCCACCGCAATGTAAGAAACCCTCCTGTTGCCAGCGCTACCACATGAAAGTGTCTTGTGGGTTAGGGGAGGGACCTGGAAGGGGGCGGGGATATAACGGGGATGATAGCTTAAGCCTCTCAGGCTCAGAGCTGCGATTTGCGGACGCCCTGTGATGTAATCAAGCTCTGGACAAATCACAGGAGTCTGTCAACCTCCCAGGTGGGATTGCTTGTAGTTAATTAAACCCGGAGCCCCAAAAGCAGTGCACTTCGTGAAGGCAAAGAGAACACGCTGCAAAAGGCTTTCCAAGAATCCTCGACATGGTAAGGAGGAGCTCGTTCTAGCCGTGCCAGGTGGGAGAAGGGAGGAATGACAGGGGACAGGCTTGATCTTCAGAATCAGTGACTGATTGGCATTTTCCTCTTTGTTGTGCAAATTAAGATAGCTCCTTATTATGCATCTTGGAAGTGGTAGGATTGGTGGTGATATTGAAGCCATTTGAATTGCCTTTGTGTAATTTGATTTAGTCCAGATGTATTTGTTCAGCTGTATTTGACAACGTGGTCTCTTTATCCTCTTAGATAACATCCCTGTTCACTTTTGCCATTGGAGTCAATATCTGCTTAGGATTCACTGCACAACGAATTAAGAGAGCAGAAGGATGGGAGGAAGGTCCTCCTACAGGTAAGTGTCGAAAGGATTTGCGTTTTCAATTCTTTAAAAATATTACATAGCAGGTAATTGATGTAAGCTTATTAAGACATTTATCTTTAATACGATCTTGCAGTATAACTAGGTCCTAAATTTCTCTGGGTAAAACCACCTATGTATCTAATTCAGGTGGGAGAGTGTGGTTTTCATTAGAGAACATTTATGATTGTTTCATAACTGGCTATTTCAATTTTTGTACTCAGATTTGTAAATGTTAAGATACAATTGAAACTCTTGTTCATAGACAAGGCTAAAGTAGAGGTGCTGAGAACAGGTGTTGGTTGAATATCGGAGCTACACAAATCTGATTTGCTGTCACATGATGTAGGATGTAGTATTTGCCACTAGAAAGTTCTGACGTAGGAAAAAAGAATAAAAGTAAAAAAGGCAATGAACTATCTTTATGCAACTTCAGAAATTTAGAACTTTAAGATTTACTTAAAATTGGAAAAACATAAAAGAGAGGAGGTGCTTGAAGAGTTTTCAGGATTGGTTTGTACTCATTGTGTTTTCTGTTGGCAAAGGAAAGGTAAGTTTTAATAGCGTACCTTGACTTAACCAACAGAACCAAAGTGAAAGAGTTTCTTTTTACAATACACTATGCCATAAGCAGTGTGGGAATTCTTATAAAGGAGCTCCTTGTGCAGACAGAGGGGCTTAACTGACCAGGTCTTAAGCAATGAGTTGGTTAATTTCCTGGAAATTGGAGCTGCTGATGGTTTTAGAAATAAAAAAAAATTACATTTTAAGTAATGGGCACTCTAGGGAACAATATTTTCTGGACTTTTCCTGACATTCAAGCATGTTTGTCTGTCTTCCTCTGAATTTTGTGTTTCCCTGTACTTCTTGATCTGACTGCTATAAAAGACCATCACTTCCCTCTGTTTAGCCAGCATGAAATTTTATTATTAATCAAGTTTCTTATTAATCAATACATACATTGATGGAATACTAAATCTTAAGTCAATTAAGTTACTTTCAAATCATGCTAGAAGGCTGAAAGAATATTAGAAGTGAGTTAGTGAATTGAAGTGGGGTGTGGCTGGGGTGAAGAGAAAGTAGATCATAAAAATTGCAGCCCCAGGGAGCCAAATGGACAAAATGAGTCGTCTTCTGTTGGGGAGGGAGAGGACAGTGGATCACTGAGCTAGAGAATGCTGTTTTTATTAGTAGCAAATGCTCTCTTCAAAGGCCTCTTTTTCACTCCCTTTAATACTGACTGTGACTGAACAGCCAGGGGAATCAGATCCTTAGCATGGTTGTGTGGGAAAGCTAGCAACTTGAGAGCCAACTGCTGGTTCTTTTCAATGAACACTAAAAGGAACTTTTTTTTTCTGTTTCATCTTAATATAGTACTTTGGTGAAAACTGATATTGAAAGCAGTAAATGCTGTTTCCTTAAAGAATGTAAAATCGAGTCACTCATTATTTTTAAAGTTGACTTCTTTGGAAAAATAGTCATTAAAATCCTAGCTGGTACCCTGGATTCCTGTAACTTGCTGTGTGGTGTTGGGCAAGTCACTTGTGAAGTCTGTTCCCTTAGCTGTACAATGAGAAGCAGACTTGGATGATTTCTACTTTTCTTGCTGGATTAAAAAAAAAAATCCCAGGAATTATTCTGTTTCATTGCTTCTTGAATTTGTGTGCTCACTACTGGAAAACTTGAAACATATAGATTAGATTTGTTAGTCTTTGAAAATATTTTGTGTATAGCAAATTATTTCCATATGTTATAAGAATAGCTATATGAACTAATGAATAAATGCCACTTCTAGAAAAACAGTATAGTCTATATTGTAATTTGTAGACCTAAATGGTCATAAGATTGCTACACAAATTTGCTCCTTTAATTATTTAATTAAGTCATCGGTTATTTTAGGCCTTTATGATATCGTCTAAAATAATGTATTAGTTAAAACTTCTAACCACATGAATCTTAGTCTTAGAATACAATGCAACTGAACTCTGAATTTTATGGTTTGGGTATGCCTGCACCCTTTTTAATTTTTCTTTTGATATAGCTTATCTGCTTTTTAGGAACTGTGGTTGATTTCTCTCCTGGATAAAAATCAAAGATGTACTTAGTAAACTGGGCAAAAGCATACTGTAGACAGTGTAAATATTTTTATGTTTTTAAATGCTGCCTATGCTTAGAAAGGATCTCTCTCAATTGATACATGTGACTGGTTATTCTATGATTTGAAAAGCCTTCCCGTCAGAAAACACTGGGTAAATTTTATAAACTTGTGAGAATAAGACACTAGGAGGGGAGGCAGCTATGTCAATTTCCAACAATACTTTTGGCGCCAAAGAAATCCTGGGAAGCTCAGTGCTCCAAGGATGCTTCAACAAATAGAAGGAACACAAAGGGTATTGATATATGGCTAGCTTCGGATTGATCAGGGTGAGATCCACCATTCAAAAGCAGGCAGTTGTTCAGTAACCACAGCTTCTCAGAGTCCTCAAGAATAGCTGAGAATGTTCTGCACACATAGAAGCCCTCGCTGCTGTACTATGGACTGGGGTGTTAGTTTCAAGTCTGTGGCAGTGCAAACAGACTGTTATAATTAATTAACTAGCACACTTGTTACCTGGATTTATTGTTAGGATAGGAAGTAATGGCTGAACAAGGTTTCTTATACCAGGTCATAAGAGATTTATAGATTTATTAGGAGATATGAAATGAGAAAAGCTACTTATAATTCTGTTGGGTAAATATAATGGGCATTCAGGTTAGTAAGATGGTGAAATGGCTGGAATAAATTTTCAAAGAAAATATAAATCATAAGCGTGATTTAGTTTGACATCTTTGTTTCATATGTCTGATGTGGTCCACTTGCTTTGCCTTTAAGACTGCAAGGTAGTTTATATGTCTGCAGGTGTCTGTGCACTCATGTGCGCTTGCAGTGTGTATGTTTGTGGTGTTATCCAGGCGTCTCTTTCATTGAGACTTGTGATTTAGAAACTCTGTCTCCAAGTAAAAATAGAGTATCCTCTTTGATGTGTAAGTAATTTAATTCTTAAAAGACAAAGGGAAATTTGTGGGCTTGTGAATATCTGGCTAACAGAGACTTAAAAGATCAGTTTAATTCATCTTTGTTTTTAGTGGCTTGAAAAGAAAGTTGAAAAGTATGTGAATGAAATTCATAGGTTCATATGAAATGTAGACTGTCACTAACAACTTTATCAATAAAGCTTTTCTTTGAGAATCACAGGGAAATCAGAAAATGGTACTAGAAGTGAGAAGGTTTATGTTCATTTGATAATTTTAGAAATGTTCTACAATGAAAAGCTATTTAAATATTGGCATAGTAGAATGTAGGAAACTGTAAAGCTGACATAGACCAGCGATTTGCTCTGTGAGCAAAACTCTCTCATGAGGAATATCCTGTCATGGGGCTTTATGTAAAATTTCAGGTAGAAACTGGGGAGTTTAAGTCAATGGAATGAAATTATCTGAACTGGAAGCTAAGGAGGGTACAGATTTTTCAGTTCTTTGTTAAACGGGGCTGTAGTGTATTGATTTTTCATTTATCTGAAAACTGTAGGGAATCCTCTATCTTGTTTACATACTCAGAAACCTCAGTCTTCCGTGAAGTTCAGCCTAGATTTTTGAATCAATAAAGTCAGCAAATCTTCCTCAAAATTATATTTTGAAAAGAACTTCTAGAATTTGAAACCTATGTACGAAATTTGAAAAACCTTTTGTTGATGAAAAAAATAGTTACAGTGACATGATCTAAAATTTTATCCAGGCCTTTGCTAACTCATACGAGGCCTAGAAATCTAATTTTCCAACTAGGAAAATGGGGATAAATTTGCTTTTATTGATCTGAAAAAGGTTTTGAAAATGTGTTTAAGGCTGATGAGAACTGTAAGGCGTTAAGTATATGATTATGCATTTAATTTATCTTCAATTAGGTTTGAAGGCCAGTGTATAAATTTATACTTATGGAGTTAACAATACCTTTAATTTTAATTGACAACATTTCATTGTTTGGTAGCAGATGTGCAAATCATTAGATTATGCTACTGATGGCCATTAAATACTATTTAAGTGGTTTAGATGTTGAATTAAAGTTTTTAACTTTTAGTTTCAATAAAATAGAAATCTGTTGTTTTTTTTTTTTTTGTGGTTTGTGAGCTCTATATAAGGACATTCTATTGATTGATTGAGAGAGAGAGAGAGAGACAGAGAGACTCACTATGTCTCAGACTAGAGTGCACTGCTGTGATCTCAGCTCATTGCAACCTCCACCTCCTAGGTACAAGTGATTCTCCTGCCTCAGCCTCCTGAGTAGCTGAGATTACAGGTGCCCACCACCACATCTGGCTCATTTTTATATTTTTAGTAGAGATGGAGTTTCACCATGTTAGCCAGGCTGGTCTTGAAATCCTGACCTCAGGTGATGCACTGGCCTTGACCTCCCAAAATGCTGGGATTATAGGCATGAGCCACCACGCCCGACCAGGACATTTTGTATGTATAAAAGTTTTGAAAGCACAGATGTTTAAAAACTTCCAAGGTGGACCTATTTATTAAGAAAAAAGGTTTATGAAATCTGGCCTAGCAGCTGTGAAGAGGAGATAACAGTGATGTTGCAGTAATGGATATTTATAAAAAGTGATATATTTAGGGAGCAAAGATATTGACATGTAGGCCTGTGTGTAAGTTCCATTTACTAAGGAATGAAGTCAGAAGCATTAAAAAAAAATGGCAACTTCAATACAAAAGAAGTATGACCCTAAAGAATGAACCATATACTCCAGGAGAGGTAATACAGTATTAAATTCCAAAGTTGGGCAGTTTGGGCAGTATCTTGAATGCCATGCACACTGTCCTCTGCCTTGCCCTGTGGGTTACACTTCAAACAGGGCAGCAGACGCAGGGGAACCTCCCTGTTTAACGCTCTTAAGGGTGGTGTAACCACAGCTGGTAACACTTTTTAAGGCTTTACTCTCACTTTCAGGAAACACCTGGGCTAAGAACCAAGGAGAATGGGAGGAACACATAGAGAGCAGTATCATAAACAGGACCAGACAAAGCTCAGAAGAACCTTCCAGCTTTAGGCTAAGCTAAATATTTCCAAATGTAAATACTGCCTCTTCTATTGGCTATCATCCAGATTTGAACATTTTCGTCTTATGGGGGGGGGATTTAGAGGGAAATATGATCGGGAGCCTAAGATGAAGTAATGTTTTGGCCACAACTTTGTCATCAGTTAGGCTCCTTCCAATAAGTTAATTAAATAATCAAATTTTTGTTTTGGTATATTATGGAATAAATGACACTAGATTTTTTTTTTTTTTAAGAGTTGCCCAGGCTGGAGTGCAATGGCGCAATCTTGGCTTATCACAACTTCTGCCTCCCGGGTTCAAGTGATTCTCCTGCCTCAGCCTCCCGAATAGCTGAGATTGCAGGAATGCGCCAGCACGTCTGGCTAATTTTGTATTTTTAGTAGAGACGGGGTTTCTCCATGTTGGTCAGGTTGGTCTCAAACTCCCAACCTCAGGTGATCCGCCTGCCTCGGCCTCCCAAAGTGCTGAGATTACAGGCATGAGTCACTGCGCCTGGCCGGCACTAGAATTCTACAACCTTAACTCTTTATACATATCGTAAGATGGAATATTTAGACATAAAGTTGACCTAAGTAAAAGTAATTGTACCTGTTTCTATCAGAATTATGAATTTCAATGAAATAAATTACATTTTACATTGATGTTTCTTTAAATCATGAAGTTATTCTTCTGTGAAAAATAAGGAATACATAGCATTGTTATACATATCATATATGTACATATGTATATTTTAAAATGTGAGGACTCTATTTTTAAAAAGAACACTGTAAAACTATGAACATTTGTTTTTCAAGATTCTGGAACTGACTTGTATCTTTGAAGTAAAATAATATCATTTGAATATGTAATTTAAAAGGCAACAATAGAATTTGAATCTCATAAAGGTATTAGCAAATGCCTCATAAGAAATTCTAAGCCTTGGCTGGGTGCAGTGGCTTACGACTGTAATCTCAGCACTTTGGGAGACCGAGGCAGGTGGATCACAAGGTCAGGAGTTTGAGACCAGCCAGGCCAAGATGGTGAAACTCTATCTCTATTAAAAATATACAAATTGGCCAGGCATGGTAGTGGATGCCTGTAATCCAAGCTGCTCGGGAGACTGGGGCAGGAGAATCGGTTGAACACAGGAGGCGGAGGTTGCAGTGAGTCCAGATAGTGCCACTGCCTTTTAACCTGGGCAACAGAGCAAGACTCTGTCTAAAAAAAAAAAAAGAAGAAAATAAAAAAGAAATTCAAAGCCTCTGTCATACTTATCACATATTTCTGCCTTGAAACATTTGAGAGTACTTTCTGTTTGCTAGTCTCAAATGTTTTCTGCACTTTTATGATGATCTCGGTAATGATGAAAATTTAGGATACCACAAGTTCATTGATGTTTCAGTTTTCATCCCACCTCTCAATAAGTTATACATCTGAAGTGTTCACATCAATGATCCTTTGATTTGGGTCAAGTAAAGGAAGACAACAGATTTTAAAACTCAGACTTCTGATAAATCAGAGAATCTTTCCCTATTTGACATTACATCAGGCACAATGAAGAGAGAAGTCCTAAAAATTTCAAATGCCTGCAGGGACAAAGGTCTGAAGGATGAGTAAAGTGTTCAGATAGATGGCTTGAGCAAACCTAGAAATCACATTTAACATCGTTCTCTTCCTGCTTCTTGCGTTTCCTTGATTTTAAACACCTTAGGCTCAGTGTAGAGAGAAGGACAGGGAACATGGAGACCCCAAGTACACTGACTTGATTTTTACCAACTATATGAATGTATTATCACCTCCAAGTGAGGTATTTTTATTACTCATCCATAAAAAATGATTAAAAATAGAATATGAAGGTGAATTGCAGAACCCCTAGGAAAACAACTGGGGCTAGAGCGTGTCATGAAAGAAGATGGCTGGGCTGGAATAGACCCTGGAAAGGCAAAGCGGATTATCCATTCTATTGTTTATTTGTTACTTTAATCATTTTATTTATGTTTTGTACACTCAACTCAAGACTGTTGTTTCCATTGCACACAGGAGTCTGTGGCATTACCGAGGCCTTCTCATACACTCACTCTCTTTTATTTAAGAGAGATAGCAGCTTGGCCCAGCCCAGTGGCTCACACCTGTACTTCCACCACTTTGGGAGGCCGAGGTGGGCAGATCATCTGAGGTCAGGAGTTCAAGACCAGCCTGACCAACATGGTGAAACCCCATCTCTACTAAAAATACAAAAAATTAGCTGGGCATGGTGGGCACCTTTATCCCAGTTACTTGAGAGGCTGGGGCAGGAGAATCGCTTTAACCTAGGAGAGTGTGGTTGCAGTAAACTGAGATTATGCCATTGCACTCCAGCCTGGGTGACATGAGCAAAACTCCATTTAAAAAAAAAAAAAAGATAGCAGCTCTAATTTCTTGGGGTTATTGGTTTATAAGAGATTCTATATGGTTCAAACTACCTTCCTTTTTCTCTTCCTGTCATTCTCAGCTAAATTCAAGTCATTCAAGAATGAATTTTGACATAGGTATATCCTAATCTGCCCAGGCCTAAGAATTTACTCTAATTTGAAGCTGTTAATAACTTAATCTTAAGTACAGTACTTCTTTTGAGATACATCTTTGCATTATGAGTGTAAGGCTAACTCTTAACGAAGTTGTCTTTAATTTTGTGTGTCTTTAGGTTTGGCAAGGACTGTAACTGATAGGGACCGACTATTAGGTGAGATTCAATTATTTTTCAGAAACAAAGCAAGGAACAAATTTAGAGAATGATTAAGGTTGCAAGAAAATGGTAAAAATCAGCTTGACAGAATGAGTGAAGAAAGATTAAATGTGGCTAAAAATTCGCACAGATATTCTGAAAGTAAAGAAAGAAATAGGCCAGGCACAGTGGCTCAAGTTTGTAATCCCAGCACTTTGGGAGGCCGAGGCAGGTGGATCAACTGAGGTCAGGAGATTGGGACTAACCTGACCAAAATGGTAAAACCCTGTTTCTACTAAAAATACAATAATTAGCTGGGTGTTGTGGTGGGTGCCTGTAATCCCAGCTATTCGAGAGGCTGAGGCAGGAGAATCATTTCAACCTGGGAGGCAGAGGTTGCAGTGAGCCAAGATCGTGCCATTGTACTCCAGCCTGGGCAAAAAGAGCGAAACTCTATTTTAAAACAAACAAACAAACAAAAAACAATAAAATAAATAGGGAAGAGATTTTGATGACAAGAAAGCAAGGTGCATGGTTGAAGGACAATTTCAAATGCATGCAGGAACACCACACATCTGTAAACAAATTACCTTTAGATCTCTTTGAAGTATGTCAGCTACCAGTGTAGCTAAGTTTTTTTGAGACAGAGTGTTGCTCTGTTGGCCAGGCTGGAGTACAGTGGTGCGATCTCGGCTCACTGCAACCTTCGCCTCCCAGGTTCAAGCGATTCTCTTGCCTCAGCCTCCCTAGTAGCTGGGACTACAGGCACGCACCACCACACCTGGCTAATGTTTTTGTATTTTTAGTAGAGATGGGGTTTCACCATATTGGCCAGGGTGGTCTTGAATTCCTGATCTTGTGATCCGTGTGCCTCGGCCTCCAAAAGTGCTGGGATTACAGGCGTGAGCCACCGCACCCGGCCAGCTAAGTTTATTTATGTAAGCAGCTCGAGTTATTGAATTCTACGGAAAATTTACAAGATGACTGTTGAAATGAGTCTTATCTAAGCAGTATCCTCAAGGAATATTCAATTGAAAGTATTTTCCTTATATGTAATTTCACTGTAGGACTTTCTGTATTTTTTTTTCTTTCTTTTTCTTTTTTTGGTGTTTCTCTCAACCCCTCCTGCCTCCATGGTTTTGTATGGTTCAGCATGCACTATGGATAGGTTGGCCAAAGTCAATAGAAAAATATGGGTTTACGGACCATGCGTTGGAAACAAGTGTTCTTTCCTAAACTGGACTGGTATGGTTTATATGTCTTTCAACATCCTAGGATCAACCATGCAAAAGTGTTTCACATCTCATGGTCTGGTAAATCTGCTTGCCTTAGTTGAACCTATCTGATGCCATAAAGACTGGGATTGGATGACTCTGACTTTGAGGACAAAGGACTAAGGGATGAGCAGAATGTTCAGATAAATGGCTTGGGCAAAACTAGAAATGACATTTAACATCTGTTCTCTTCCTGCTTCTTTTCCTTGATTTTAAAAGTAAGACATATGAATTATAAAAAATGAAAAATTCATAAACATGTAAATAAGAAAATGTAGAAATCGCATGTCAATAATATTTGTTAGGATATTTACATATATCATATGGTATATATTTTAAACATATATACACATACCCATACAGACATATATTATGTGGTATATATTTTGTGCATATGTATACACATATCCCCATACACATATATGGTATATATTTTGTACATATATATACATACCCACACACACATATATTGTATGGTATGTATGTATATGAGAGAGAAGGAAAGAGAAAGTAAGTAAGCAAACAAAAAGACCAGGCAACTACCTGTGAATCTGTAAAATGTTAGAAATTTCAAACAACAGAAAGGTAAAAATCTTCTTCCTCTCTCTTTCTCAACCATTTCCCCCAAATGTAATTCCGTAAACTGTTTCTGACAGAAGGAAGACGTTTATTCACACCTGTATTTTAAAAAACTGATGCAAACTTGAACGTTTGCATTTTTCCTCTGCCCCACCCTGTCTTTTACTTGTTTCTAGTTCTGGCTCTGTTTTTCTTTCTATCTTTATTTCTATCCTTACTGCCCTCTTTATCTCTATTTTTAAACACAAAGTCTAATATATCATATTCTACCCTATTTTTATTCTTTAAAACGCTTATTTATATATTTTGTAGATCTTTCCATATTAGCATACACAGATCTGACTCATTCTTTTTCAGCGGTGTGCAATAGTCCACTTGTGGCTGTAGTGATTCTTTCTTTCTTGATGGGAAAAACAACTTTGGTTGACTTCAGGGTCTCTTCATCTATAACGAAAGGACTGCAATGAACAATGGACATTTTTTTGTACATGTAGCTTGGCAAACTTTTGCAAATATGGGTAAATAACAAATTTCTAATAATAAAATTTCTGGCTGAAACATTTATAAGCATTTAACAATGTTGATAGATCTTTCTAAATTACATTCTACTTTACGAAAAATTTCATTCCTAGAAACAGTCATGAGGCTGTTTATATTTTCCATTCATCAGAAACTATTTTGTATATTGGGATGGGAATCAAATTTAATTATTTCTAGTCACTACTTACTGATTGGGCCCTACCCACAACATTAATCTACTTATTTTCCAGTATCAAAATACTTTGATTATTTAAGTATATATTTTGCTATCTAGGCTTTATCAAATTGCTTTTTCTTTTCAGAGGTTTTCTATTTTAAAATATTTATTTTATTTAATATTCTTTCAACTTTCATGAACTCCTGATATTTTTTGCTGTGATTGCATTGAGTCTTCAGGTTTAATTAGATCTTTATTTATTTATTTATTTATTTTTTGAGTCAGAGTCTTGCTATTGTTACACAGGCTGGAATGCAATGTTGCAATCTCAGCTCACTGCAACCTCCACCTCCCAGGTTCAGGCAATTCTCCTACCTCAACTTCCTGCGTAGCTGGGATTACAGACACCTCCATCATGCTGGGCTAAGTTTTGTACTTTTAGTAGAGACAGAGTTTCACTGTGTTGGCCAGGCTAGTCTCAGACTCCTGACCTCACATGATCTACCCAGCTCGGCCTCCCAAAGTGCTGGGATTACAGGCATGAGCCACCTCGCCCGGTCTTAATTAGATCTTAAAAAATTTTTTTGGTAGAGTTTTCTGATGTTCTTCATATAGGCTCTACATACTATTATTAAATTTATACCAAATAAAATACTTACCTATTTTATAATTTAGGTACTACTGTGAAATGAAACTTCCATTTAATTTTGAAACTATATTATGTGCATATTACAAATTTGTGGAATTTTTATCTCACTGAATTCTTTTTTTCCCCAAAATTTTAGTTGATTCTTTTGATTTCTGATACACACTTATATCATGTGAAAATATTGATGGAGGATTTTTTTTTGAGAAGCCGAGATTATAGAGCTTGTATTTATAAAACACTAGTTGGAATTGCAAAAGTCTTCTATTCCAATCTCATATATTTGGTCTGTTCTTGGAACATTTGGACTAAATTTTCCCTGCAAAAAGTTTTGGAATTTTAAATAGGGACATGCTGTCTTGTTTCTAAGGATATAGGTCAAGGTACTGTTCTCTGTAGTCCTTATTAGCACCTACAGGGACACTAACCATCACAGATTTGGAGTAATGATAATTATAAATAGTAATCAAACCAATCGCCAGCACTTCTATATGCCCGATATGCTGCTAAGTCTTTTTTTATGGATTGATTCATTTAATTCTCATTTCAACATGTTACTTTTATGAGTCCCCCACTTTACAGATTAGGAAATCATAGAACAAGGAAGTTCAGCAACCTGTGCGAGGTACCTGGGTAGCAAGTAATGGAGCCAGTCTTCTCCAGAGTCTACAGCAGCATCACACTGCACAGCCTCCCAGTGCACCTCTCCATGGTGACACAATCACGCTCCAATCCATTGTCTTTGCCTCTCATTCTCTGCAGTGCTATCAGACTCCCCCTGGACCAACATCTCCGGATCTTGCAAGGGCAGGTGCTTTGAACTTCAAGAGGTTGGACCTCCTGATTGTCGCTGTGACAACTTGTGTAAGAGCTACACCAGTTGCTGCCATGACTTTGATGAGCTCTGTTTGAAGACAGGTACGTAACTTACGAGTCTTCTCCAGCTTCAAGTAGACAGCTTGAAGACTGCCTGCTATTGTACACATCCTGGAGTGGCCACCTGTTTTGGTCTATCCAAATTGTGGATTTTAGTTTTGTTTGTTGAATGATTATTGGTTGTATGAAGAGTATACCCTGTGTCAATGACCATTGTTTCCACACAAGATCCAGCAGAGGAAGGTTCTTTGCAGCTGCAGTCGTGATGTGCTGAGTTTGGAAATGTTTTTTATTTTCATTTTTGTTTCTTCACCTTTATCATTTCTATCTCTTGCTCTCAGTTCCCACATTCACTGCTAGGGCATGTCAGCTTAATTTGTTTCCTTTTTTCTTTTCTTTCTCCCTCCCTCACTCTCTCCTCCCTCCCTTCCTCTGTCTCTCTCTCTCCCTCCCTCCCTCCCTCCCTCCCTCCCTCCCTCCCTTCCTTCCTTCCTTCCTTCCTTCCTTCCTTCCTTTCCTTCTTTCTTTCTTTTCTTTCTTCTTGTCTTTCTTTCTTTCTTCCTTCCTTTCTTTCTTTCTTTCTTTCTTTTTCTTTCTTTCTTTCTTTCCTTCTTTCTTTCTTTTCTTTCTTCTTGTCTTTCTGTCTTTCTTTCTTCCTTCTTTCCTTTCCTTCCTTCCTTTCTTCCTTCCTTTTTTTCTCTCTCTTTCTTTTTTTCAACAACGTCTCACTGTGTTGGTCAGGATGGTCTTGAACTCCTGCCTTCAAGCAATCTTCTCACCTCGGCCTCCCAAAGGGCTAGGATTATAGGAGTGAGCCACTGTGCATGGCCTAATTGTGTACATTCTTAAAAAATTTTTTTTCTTCTTGCTTACCCAGTTTCTAGCCTTTGTTTTACTTCATCTCATCATATAGTAATAGTTAGTTTGCCTGTTATTCCATGATGTCTGTGCAAATGGAAAATTGTTATGGAATTCTATTTGGAGTCTCACACTCTGGGTAGCTCTAAAAATCTTCCACATTTTTGTGACTTTCTTTACATTTCTTTTGTACTGGAACAGTTATTAGGATATACAAGCTTCTGGATGAATGCATATGAATTGAGAAAAACACTTCTGGGGACTTCTGCCATCCCACCTACTCTGTTTTCAAAGCCCAATATTTCAGATAGGATTTTTGAGATACCTTGTAGGCTATCCATCATGCTCCTGGACAGCACCGTACCCACACTATCCAAGAAAGACAAGAGTCAGTTCTGCTCTTGACATTACCAGAAGCAGTTTCCACAGTTTTCTTGACCAGTTATTTCTTATCTTTGGACTTTTATGCTTAGACAATTCTTTCAAAAACCTGACTCTTACTATCATTGCTGTTAGTTTGATCTTTCAAATGTCATCATTAGAAACAGTTATTATTGTGTTTTGCTTAAGTGGTAGCTCTTGATTTATATGAAATTCAACATGAACTTCCTTACTAGTTCTCATTTGTTTCCCTCCTGCATCCCTACAATAAGAAGAGCTTCATTAGGCTGGTTTTTTTTTTTTTTTTTTTTGTTTTTTGGTTTTTTTTTAGAATACATTTTCCAAACATTTAACCACTTTTTGGGGGGTTGCTTTGCTTTGGAACTTCTCCCAGCTTCTTTTAGTTGTGGGTCTGCAAACTAAATTGGAGAGACTATTGTAAGCTGAAGGTATAGATGGAACAGATGTTCCAGCAAAGATTTTTGGCTCTCAAACATTATTTCAAGCCAGCAATCTGTGTTTGCTTGGCACTAAGGAATTTACTAAAGTTTTATGTTTCCTTCCTACCTTGAGTGTCTTGTCTCTGGCATGTCATATCCAATTTCTGGGTTCCTGGTCTTAGAATTCTTTGCAAAATTTAATGGATCCCCTGACTCTAGCTTAGCTCTCTATCTGAATGTAGTTTATGCCTTTCTTGGTTTATTGAAGATGGGATATGATAATATCTTATAGTCCATTTCCCTGTGTACAAAGATAACATATCCTGAATGTGAAGGGGCCAAACATCAAACAATAATAAAAGGATGAAGAGAAAAACAAAAGTCTCCTTTGCTGAGGGAGTACTGCCTAGAAACAACCAGTGTTTAACGAAACTTTGATTACTCTGTGTGTGTGTGTGTGTGTTTTCAGCATGTATGTATGTTTTCAGTATGTATTTATGTGCATATGTATGTATATGTTTCCAGCTGTGTATGTGTGTACGCATGTGTAGGCAAGTATCTGTATTGATAAATCTTTATATTCATCATCCTTTTAAATAGCAATTCTAAGCACTTAATCTGCTCAAAAAGAGAAGGGAATGGAAACGGGATATTAAAAACCAGAATGGCTGGGCGTGGTGGCTCATGCCTATAATCTCAGCGTTTTGGGAAACCAAGGCGGGCGGATCACTTGAGGTCAGGAGTTCGAGACCAGCCTGGCCAACATGGTGAAACCCCGTCCCTACTAAAAATACAAAAATTAGCTTATGCCTAACAACTAATATCTCTTTATTAATGTATTCACCGAATAACCGTTTCTCTTGGTAGAATATTGCTAAGAGGCAGCATTGCTTTCAGAATCATTCCCTTCTTTCCACTTATGACATATTTTAAGAGAGAAAGACCTGAAGTGTTCATATGCACTTTAGCTCAGTGATACCTTTCTTGACCATTCTGCCTCTTGAAGCAGCATTTTCACCCTTTTTCTATCAATGCTACCTGTTACTTCCTTTACAACACTTGACACAAGCTGAAATGATCTTGCTTCTTGGTTTACTTGCTTATGATCTGTCTTTTGCAATTGGAATGTAAGCTCCATGAAGACAGACCTAGTCTCTTCTGTTCTTTATGATATCCTAGCACTGAGTACATGGAAAACATCAGAGTCAATGAGTAAATGATTAACTATAAACGTTCTCAATACAGTAGTCCTGAATTTAAAGAGTTATATTTTATCTCATGGTCATTTCCAATTCAATTTAATAAATATTCATCGAACACCTAGCATGTGCCAGGCACAGTCTCCCAACCTTACAGCCTACCACTGGAAATGGAAGAGTGAAGAGAGGGGTGCCGTTTTTCCTGCCATGGAATTTACATTCTAGCAGATGAAAAAGTGAAAAAACACAGCACTCCTTTTAAAATGGAAAGGTTATTTTTCTGAATGTAGGAATTAAGCAGTGAGCTCTCTATCAGGTATGCTCAGAGGGAAATCTGTAACCCATTTACTTGGCTTGTTGAAAGTAGAAACTCTGACTTGTCATTGTAGGTAGGGCCGCACTTGGTCAGTGCTTAGAACCTTGAGCAAATGTTGTAATGCCCCCTTTATACTCTTCACATCTTATTTAGGACTTTAACCTCCAGGTGCAGATAGAGACCATATAGTCATCCTGTTACTTGAGTTTAAACCACACTGGTTAACGCTAAGCACAGCTAGTTTAGGCTAGGGGGGCAGTGGCTCCTGTAATCCCAGCACATTGGGAGGCCAAGGTGTGAGGATCACTTGAGGCTAGGAGTTTGAAATGAGCTTGGCCAACATGGTGAAACCCGTCTCTACTAAAAATACAAAAATTAGCCAGGCGTGGTGGCATATGTTTGTAATCTCAGCTACTCAGGAAGCTGAGGCGGGATAATTGCTTGAACCAGGGATGTGGAATTTGCAGTGAGCCAAGATTGCTCCACTGCACTCCAGACTGGGCAACAGAGCAAGACTCTGTCAAAATAAATAAATAAATAAATAAATAAAATAAAAATAAAGCTAAGCACACCTACTTCAGAAGGTAAAAGAGCCAAGCTACAGAGGCCATCCCTGCAATAGATAGACCGATCACAAAACTTCGATGCCATAAATTTGTTGGGTCCTTTAGAACTATTGGAGGATAGTGGGGACATTTGCTTGCCTTTCAGGGTCTCATTCTTCCAAAGGAACCCAACTGCATTTTGATGTTGTTCTCTGATTTGAAAACTTAGAAATCCATCTTATCTGTAAGGTCTCCAAATGTCCTCTGGGCCTCAAGCCAACTCAAATTTCACAAGCAGAGTAAATGATGTGAGATTTTAGCTCTCTTCGTTGGAAATCCTGTAAGCAATTGTGGCTTCTTTCATTTGGTTGGTACACAGCAATGAAAATGTTTTATTGGGATGATTTTAGCTCGTGGCTGGGAGTGTACTAAGGACAGATGTGGAGAAGTCAGAAATGAAGAAAATGCCTGCCACTGCTCGGAGGACTGCTTGGCCAGGGGAGACTGCTGTACCAATTACCAAGTGGTTTGCAAAGGTACGTGTTTCTTTAAATTGACCTGAGCTTTAAAAGAATTAAAACTGGAGGTGCTCCAGGAGATCCTGGATGTTAGGACAAGACGAGCCTGGATATGAGTTTGGGAGGAAGGTGAATTGTGCTTTTTAATTCTCATGTGTCTTCATTAGCTTTGCTACTCTGCATTTCACTGATCTGAAGTAACAAGGATAGAAACCAGAATTTCTGTTTATTCAGTTTATTAAGGGAATGGATGTACTACAGGAAAACCATGTTGGGGGAAAGGGAGGCAGGTTAGGGCAGTAGGAGTTGGGGGAAGGAAGAGAGGACATACTCTCATATAGCTTCACCTCCCTCCACTGCTTGCTCTGAAAAGTAAATCCAAGTTGCTACTCTCGAGGCAAGGGGCCAGGAGTTTTTTTATATATTGGATGAAAGCTGTTCACCAAGGCACTGGCAACTGCCCAGGGATGGGGTACTTCCAGTAAAGGGGACTAGGGGATCGGCATTTCCTGTTATACCCTAAAGCCATACATGCATGAGTGTTGGCTTTGTCTGGTTGATTGTCGGTTATGATGCTTTTATTCTAATAATTAACAATAGTCAGTGGACTACAAAAAATATCAAAGATGCAGTTACTCTCTTTAAAGGGTTTAAGTTGACATGCTTCCCACTTACAGAAGTTCATGGGAAGATCCAAGAATCTTTATCTATAGTTTGTAAGTCACTTTTAAAATTTCGAATTCAAGCCCTTTTCATTATCTTTGATGTGGAACATTTAAGAAGTTCTATTGAGAGATTTCAGGAAAGAAGTCAAGTCAGTTCTGAAATATGTAAGGTGTTTAGTTGTGCCAAGAGGGTGTTATATTAAATTCGAAGAATTTCCCCATACCCAAACAATTATTGTATTGTTAATTTGCCCTACCCAAACAATTATGCTTTTATTTTCAAGCATTGAATTGGTTGAGAATTTATTTCCCTTTCCTTTTTAATTTTCATGTGCAGCAAGTGTACCAGGAAGCCACAAAGAATATTAAAAATAATTTTTTTTTTTAAAAAAGAAGCCCTAGGTGTCATTAATCATTGAAGCATTAAGCATTGGTTTTTACTGGTTTAAAATTCTAGTTTCAGTACTTTTTTGAGGCCCATGTGTGTGCTCTGGGTTACTACATGTGTAGTAAATCATCTTTATATTAAGGAAGCATAGTAGTTACTTACCCCATTGTCTAGTAGTTAAAGTCTTATTGACCAGGGATTTCCAGTGCTCTTTCCATGGGAGCAGTTTCTCCAATGTGTTGGTTACAAATTTTACTTCTGTTCAGGACGTATAACTTTTGTTTGTCTTAAAATACTTTAAGGCAAATTCTTTTTGATAATTTTTATTTTCTTCAAAGGAAAGCTTATTTTTTATCGGAGTCCTTTTCTGTTCTCTATTCTTGATAGTGGTAACTCAGGAAAGACAGGTTTATGCTCTTAGATCTTGGTGGAAGATAAAAGTGAAATTTAGTGGTGTTTTTCTTTCTAAATTCAAGGGCTATATGCAGATTTATTGGCAAATAATCTTTCTATTGTAATCTTCCATTTATTATCTCCGTAGATTCTAAGGCTTTTTTATTTAGTCTCTAAAGGGAAGTTTTGCCATGCTTTCTATGGCTTTGAGATCTTCAGTGGTGGAGAAAAGAATGTTCCATCTAATGACCAAACAGTTTATTTCTGGAAGGATACAAACATGAAATTTTTTTCACTGACGCCACTGGTTTTTTGAATCTACAAACCATTTAGACTCGGAAGGCTCAAATAAACACCACACCACTTGCGGTTATTAAATCTTAGCTTTCCCATCATGTATGGGAAAGCCAAACCAGACACTAGATTTTACTTAAGAATTTCTGTTTTGGTGATATCCCATAAAGAAAGTATCAAACAGGACACATCCTGGAATTGCGAGCTTCAAGGCATGGCACTTGTAATTAGATTCAACAATACATTTACGTGCTTTTCATTATAGGAGAGTCCCACTGGGTTGATGATGACTGCGAAGAAATAAAGGCTCCAGAATGCCCGGCAGGGTAAGTGTATTTTGTGAATATTTTGAAGTTTATGTAGTAGCTGATAAACTCTCACAGGAAACGAAAAGAGAAGTGTTTAGAAACAATGTGAAACTGAAATCATCTTATACAGGCAAACTTATGAGTACTTAGGAGTAATTATCAGTCAAAAGGTTGAAGATAACATCTTGAAATTGGGATAGATTTTTTTCCCCAGTTTTCTCCAATCACCTCTGCACATACTGGGGTCTGAACATCCCCTATATTCCACCTCAGCTGAAGATTTTACAAAGTGCATCTGAATATCACCTTAGAAGGATACATTTGTGGCTATGACTTTTTTCAGTATTTTTTTCTGGAGTTCTTATTTTGACGATTTTGGGGGGAGTGGAGAGTGAAAGAGGAAGACTAGGCCAGGCGCGGTGGCTCAAGCCTGTAATCCCAGCACTTTGGGAGGCCGAGGCGGGTGGATCACGAGGTCAAGAGATCGAGACCATCCTGGTCAACATGGTGAAACCCCGTCTCTACTAAAAATACAAAAAACTAGCTGGGCATGGTGGCGCATGCCTGTAATCCCAGCTACTCAGGAGGCTGAGGCAGGAGAATTGCCTGAACCCAGGAGGTGGAGGTTGCAGTGAGCTGAGATCGGGCCATTGCACTCCAGCCTGGGCAACAAGAGTGAAACTCCGTCTCAAAAAAAAAAAAAAGAGGAAGACTAGAGAACTTTTAAGACTATGTCATCCAATAAGTAATCCATTGATTACTTATTGATTACACATCTGTAATCCCAGCACTTTGGGAGGTTGAAATCAGCGAATCACTTGAGGTCAGGAGTTTGAGACCAGCCTGGCTAACATGGCAACACCCCGTCTCTATTAAAAAAAAAATACAAAAAATTAGCCAGGCATGCTGGAGCATACCTGTAATTCCAGCTACTCGGGAGGCTGAGGCATGAGAATTGCTTGAACCTAGGAGGTGGAGGTTGCAGTGAGCTGAGATTGTACCACTGCACTCCAGCCTGGGTGAAAAAGTGAGACCCTCATCTCAAAAAAAAAAAAAAAAAAAAAAGTCATTCAAGACAGTGCAATACCCGTCTTCCAAATGGGAATCTTTATAGCACCAGTGACCGAAAAGAGAATTAAATATGAGTGATGTTGAAAAAGGCAACAGGATTTTTGTTCAGAAGTGTGCTCAGTTCCACACTGTTGGAAAGGGAGGCAAGCTCAAGACGGGGTCAAATGTCAATGGTCTTTTGGGGCAGAAGACAGATCAAGCCATTGGATTCTCTTACACAGAAGCCCATCAGAACAAAGGCACCAGCTGGGGAGAGGAGACACTCATGGATTATTTGGAGAATCCCAAAAAGCACATTCCTGGAACAAAAATAATCTTCGCAGACATGAAGAACAAGGCAGAAAGGGCAGGCTTGATAGCTCATTTCAAAAAAGTTACCAATGAGTAATTACTGGTCACTGTGTTATTTGTTACAAAACAGAAATGTTTTATGACTTTTAAATTTGTACCATAACTTAATAGATTTCATACATAAGAATTCAGATCGTGAATGACTGACAGAATATTTTTGTTGGGCAGTCCCAATTTAACCACGACTGGCTTGTAGGTAAATGAATATGTTTGGTTTTTTGAGGGTTTTGTTGTTGTTGTTTTTGAGATGGAGTCTCGCTCTTGTTGCCTGGGCTGGAGTGCAATGGCACGATCTTGGCTTACTGCAACATCCGTCTTCCTGGTTCAAGTGATTCTCTTGCCTCAGCCTCCCAAGTAGCCACCATGCCCAGCTAATTTTTGTATTTTTAATAGAGATGGGGTTTCAACATGTTGGCCAGGCTGGTCTTGAATTCCTGAACTCAAGAGATCCTCCCACTTCAGTCCCCCAAAGTGTTATGGTTACAGACATGAGCCACTGCGCTCTGCCAGCAAGAGTCCTTTTAAGTGACTATATAAGATACTAATGATTATAGTGAACACTTGCAGAGTATTGTTCTAAGTACTTTATATGTGACTCATTTAAAATGTCTTATTTCTTACATGGCTTCAAATAAACTCAAGCCTATATGCTCAGTTAGCTTCAAACGATTAGAAATAACTTTGCACATATTTCGGTATGCTCAACTCTGGTTGAACAATTATATCTTTAAAATATAATACAAAGCTGTTTTTAAAATTAGATCCTGATCTGGATAGATTGGTAGTCCAGCCCATTATTGTTATACTTTTTAGAGATCGTCAATAATGTAAATTATTTTTGAAATTATTTTGTATTAAAACATAAAGCAATTGTTTTTAATAAGTGCTTAGATCTGTGTTATTAATTTCATGTTCAGTTGCTCATTAATGCATTTGAGAAATATTTATTGGAGCCCTATTATGGGTCTATAAAACAGAAAAGTGAATAAGACACAAACTACTTTGAAACTAGTGAGGAAGATAAACATTAACAGATCCTTATGATGTGAAGTAAAATGAGCCACATAGGAAGGATGAAAGATATGAATTAGTGTCTTGAAGGAATTCAGAAGTGTGAGCAATGGACAATTTAGAAGAGGAAACTGTGAACTGAGTTTTAAGGAACGAATAGGAGCTTTCCAGGTGGCAAATGGGAAAACACGTCATGTTTCTTTACAATGTGAATAACCTGTTTGCAAAGTGAAAGCCAGCAATGGAGGAAGTACATTAACGGAAATCTGAAGCCTCTTCTCAGGCCATTTTTGTGACCTTGTTCTTTAATGCTGGACTTCACGTATTGCTCTGTTGCCCAGGCCTGAGTGCAGTGGCACGATCTTGACTCATTGCAGCCCCATCCTCCCAGGTTCCATCGATTCTCCCGCTTTCACCTCCTGTGTAGCTGGGATTACAGGCATGTGCCACCACGCCCATCTAATTTTTGTGTTTTTAGTAGAGACAAGGTTTCACCATGTTGGCCAGGCTGGTCTCAAACTCCTGACCTCAGGTGATCTGCCCGCCTCGGCCTCCCAAAGTGCTGGGATTACAGGCATGAGCCACCGTGCCTGGTCGAAGTTTCTTCTTGGAAATTATTGCTCCCATTATTGAGAATCACTAGGTGCAATGGCAACTCTGTGGCAATAACGTTTCTAAAAGCTTGATGTGTTACTGTTTAAGGTTTGTTCGCCCTCCATTAATCATCTTCTCTGTGGATGGTTTCCGCGCATCATACATGAAGAAAGGCAGCAAGGTCATGCCTAACATTGAAAAACTAAGTAAGTAATTTCCATACTCTGTGTTCTCATCTGTAATCCAGGATCTCCAAAGTAACTAGTGGGCTGTGGGCTTTGAGCTCTCTGGGCACGTAGTTTCAAATGTATTTTATTACTTGAAATACAAAAGTGAAGGCAACAGGTATCTGAGTGTTTATAAAATGGATTTTCTATAAGCAGTTCCGTTGGTTCTCTTGTTCTGATATTTGCAATTCTCTTTCCAGGGTCTTGCGGCACACATTCTCCCTACATGAGACCGGTGTACCCGACTAAAACCTTTCCTAACTTATACACTTTGGCCACTGTAAGTATTTTTTCAAATGATATATATTCAATGGGCTGATTTCATCCTGGAATGACTTTTAAAAGGGAGACTTTACTTTTAAAATGTGTTCCTTAGTGTTCAAAGAAAATCTCTCTGTTTTCCATCTTATCTGGGTCACTTGTTCACAGCAAATGCCTTTTACAACTTTGTGGGTGATTGAACTTCATTCTAACTTTAAAGCCGAAAACTTTTTTCAGGTGCAGTTCTGTTTGAACACATACATTAAAGTTCTCTCAAATACCAAAGGGTCTATTGTTTATTTTCTGAATTTGCAAATAAAAATGATGACTTCAGGGCTATATTTTAATTTTCAGGTACTTCAAATTCTACCACTCTTTCTTCTTTAAAACATAATTTATTTCTTTTTTTAAAAATAGTTTTGGGGAGGAATAGAATTTAGAAAGAAGGAAAAGTGTATTTAGAAATAAAAGCTTCTTTGGAGGCACATGTATAAATTTCAAACTGAAGGTTAATTTATCGTAATGAAAATTATTGTCATCTTATTAAATTACAGCAGTAAAAAAAAACAATATTAAATTTCTTATATCAAGTTTCTCAGATGGCTTATAATTCATCCCATAGGTATTATTTATGTTTGCTCAGATTGATACACAGTGAAGGTTATATATGTCTTATATAATTTTGGAAATTAAGTATTGCTATAAAACCTTCTGTGCTAAGAAAATTTATACTAGAACTTACATATGTGGATTATCATATTATTATTTTAACAATAAATTTGCTTTTACAAAAAGGGGCTATATCCAGAATCACATGGAATTGTTGGCAATTCAATGTATGATCCTGTATTTGATGCCACTTTTCATCTGCGGGGGCGAGAGAAATTTAATCATAGATGGTGGGGAGGCCAACCGGTAAGTTTGCATTTATTGTGTGTGTGCGTTTGTGTGTGCCCATGTTTTGAAACATTTCATCCCCAAATTTGTTAGATGTGGAAAAACATGCATATAATTTCTTCATACATGGAAATGTTTCTGTCTTTGGATACTTTTAATATGCATATAAACATGAAATATGTGTGTATATGCATCATATATGTATATATGTATCTGGATATAAGTATATATATCATATATTTATATATGCATATATACATATGTACACATGTAATATACATGTATGTATACATATGTGTATGTGTCTCTGCGTATATATGTATATATGTATGTGTGTGAGGCTATGATTAAACAGTGTAAGATGATGAGTGTCTTCCCGAGGATTATGGTGGTGACAATCATGATGAGGTGAATTTCGGAACCATTTTGAACAATAAATAGATCTCATTGATTTCCCAGATTTAGGGGTATAATAAAAAAGAGAAGTGTATGACTATGACTTCCCCAATATTTTAGCCCTCATGTAATAATAATGGAAACAGGGAAACTTGCTGGAAAAAAGGGAGCTCACTGAAATACATAGCAAATTCATGAATTATTTTATTTAATCTATTTTTTAAAAATCATGAAAGTTAAATATAAAAAGCAGAATCCTACCTCGATACTGAAATAGCAAATTAATACTTTGAAAAGAAGTCACCCTGTTTACTTCAGATCAAATGACTGGGCAGAAAATAAAAAGGGTTGTAGGTGGCTTTCTACCTGATGTTTTTCCTGTGACCATGTGTATGATTAGGCAACTTGCTTTGGTCAGACATGAGCAAAGCAGCATAAAGCCACAGCTGTTGAATGTGCAGAGCTGGGCTGAAGTGCACAAGCTTCTGGCCAGAAGGATCAGAATCATCTAGGAACATGTCTCAGGGCACACAGGCAATCAGAAACATGTAGAAGAAGGATGGCAAGTGGTTCCATCTCATGCCAATTCTGACTGGAGACAGTGGCTTCCTGGAGCACTAGTTAGGGAGGAGAACTGGGAGAACTTTGTGCACTCAACCGTGGCATGACTGGTGGGCAGTGTCTGCACATATCCATGTATCCACCATGCCTCAATGATCTTGTACCTGTAAATGTTTGCTGCAATTTATGGACAAAATAAGAACTATAAATAGACATTTTTCTTAACGCATCTCGCTTTAAGAAAAGGTTATTTGTGATCAAAATATTTCTATTGCATAACAGGTAAATCAATATGCAAGGATAAATATGAGCTTTTTATTGTAAAAAAATAAACGTTGGAAGACTCGTACATCTGCAGAAAATTTCTTTATAGTATATGTTCTGATTCTGCTGTCTTTATTCAGGCTGGACTCCCAGAAGTCCGCAGTGGCCTGGGTTGTGATCATAGTGAAATTTGTTGACAGGGTGGATTTTTCAAAGTTTATGATAGGGGAATATTTTATGAGTAAACAAAATGATTGCAATTAGAGCTCCATTAAGCTTTACTAGTTGGTCTTTTATATTAATTTGATCATGGAAGCAAACTTACCTGAAGAATCTTAAAGGATTAGAGATAAATAGTAATTTTATCAAATTGGATCACCTTACACCAAGTGTTGACATTAGGTTCCCTCTGGGTTAGGATGACTCAGAAGACGAGGCCACATATTCATTAACTTCTGTAAAAGAAGAGCAAGGGAAATGCTGTTAACCTGCTCCATGAAGTGAAGTCTCTGTTTCAACTCTGTTTACCTGTTTCCTCACTCACTCTTAAAGTTGACGCATTTGACCAAGTTTAGTTCTCTCCTCATGCTGACCAAGATTTGTGGTGAAACTGACTTGTGTTTCTGTCATCTTGGACAAGATGGCCACCATAAGAATTCCCAGGAGTGGCCGAGTGTGGTGGCTCACGCCTGTAATTGCAGCACTTTGGGAGTTCATGGTGGGTGGATTACAAGGTCAGGAGTTCCAGACCAGCATGGCCAACATAGTGAAACCCCATCTCTACTAAAAATACAAAGAATTAGCTGGGTGTGGTGGCAGGCGCCTGTAATCCTAGCTACTCGGGAGGCTGAGGAAGGAGAATCGCTTGCACCTGGGAGGCAGAGGTTGCAGTGAGCTGAGATCGTGCCATCATACTCCAGCCTAGGTGACAGTGCGAGACTGTCTCAAAAAAAAAAAAAAAAATTCCAGGAGCATAGTAACTACAATTTAAAAACACATTTTATTGAAATTCGGCATACTGAAAAAACACAGAGACAGAAAGTATTTTTCTATTCTATTATGCAGTAGGGTGTTCTATTATACAGTAGGGTGACTAGAGCAAATAACAATGGATTGTATTTAAGATAGAAGATTTTGAATGTTGTCACCAAAAGAAATGACAAATGTTTAAAGTGATGGATATGGTAATTACCCTGATTTGATCATTATACAATGTACACATGCATTGAAACATCACACTGTATCCCATAAATATGCACAATTATTATATGTCAGTTATATATAAAAAGCAATTAATTAAAAATAAACTTTAGTCAAAATATACGAATATAAGAAACTAACAGTACTATAAGAAAAAAATTAATGAATATTCTGCAAGCATTTATGTCATCCTCTCAGAGGCTTCTACATTTTAAAGTCACCAGTGAAAAAATATTTATAAAAGTCTTATAAATTGTTATACATTTATAAGAGAAAATATTTATACACATCTTAAACTGGCAGTTAAAATAAACTCAATTTATTTTTACCGAGGGACTAAACCATGCGCAGCATTTAGCTAATGGCATAGAGGTCAGATGACATGGTGAACAAGAGCTACTTCTTGTGCTAGCATAAAACCTAGTAGATGGGATAAGGCATTTGTACAATGGCCATTTGAAAATTTGAATCTCACCAGGTGTCTTCCAAAAATAATTTAATGTAATCTTTTATAATTTAATTCTCTCTCTTTTTTTTTTAAGGCTTGATAAGAGTTAAGCAAAATCTAGTCTGCTTTTAATTTGCTAATCCTCAGCACAAACTACTAGCAGCAGTCATTTGCTGTAGGACCCTACTTTCTCATAATAGTTTAATGGAGTTCCTTAAATGGGTTGGTTTCTTTGGAAATTCTCTCTGCTATGGTCCTGCAATTTCTAGTAGAGAGATAATTCCATGGGGTTGTTCCCTGTTCTGTTTAAACCTAGATTCTCAGCAATGGGAGGAATGAATGGGATTTCTAGGGGTTGACTAAATGTGGAGATTTGAGAAACAAGTCTAATACCCCATTATGATCCAAGTCCTCTGAAGTCAGCATTTCTGGAGTAAGGTGTTTCTAAGAGGAGCAAATTATTATTTTTTAATTATTATTATTATTATTATTTTTAATGAGACAAGGTCTCACTCTGTTTCCTAGGCTGGAGTGCAGTAGCATGATCTTGGCTCACTGCAGTCTCAGTCTCCTAGGCTCAAGCAATCCTCCCACCTCAGCCTCCTGAGTAGCTGGGACTATAGGCGCACAGCACCTCGCCAGGCTAATTTCTGTATTTTTTGTAGAGACAGTGTTTCAACTTGTTGCCCAGGATTGCTTCCAACTTCTGAGCTCAAGCTCTGCCTCAGCCCCTAAAGTTTGGGGATTATAGGTGTGATCCCAACTACAATTGTTAAGCAGATGCATTCTTAACACTTAAGTTGCTTGATGTAGAATTGCTCTCTGCCAGTGTCAGTGATACAATGAGTTGGTACAGAAACCATTTTAGTGAATGGCTGCAGTGTAAAATTGCAAGAAATGCGTGTTTAAGACAGAGACAGCAAGGAGAAGAAGAATGACACAGAATAGGGGTGACTTTCCAGGCCAAAAGGGATTGACTAGATGGAAAGTACGAGTCATTGCTAACCTCTTTTTGCCTGTTTTATTATCCTAATAAACAATATTTCTTTTCAGGAACATTTAACCTCTTCTTTATTCTGTTGTTTCTTTTCCATATACTCCTGTAGACCTGCAGTTTTTTTCTCTTTGTACTGTGTCCTAATGTACCTAGCTAGGGTAAGGTCTGCTCACCTGGCACCTTTGCTTAGGAGCCTCTTATTGATCTTCCAAATTTCATCTGAAGTGTCTGTCCCCAGGAGGCCTTCCTTTCCTCAGCATTTCCAGCTCTGGCTAAGGGAAAGCTCTCCTTTGGGCTTTTATATCTTTTCCATCATAAATTTGGCCACTTATTTTTATTTTTATTTTTTTGAGGCAGAGTTTTGCTCTGTTGACCAGGGTGGAGGGCAGTGGCGCAGTCTTGGCTCACAGCAACCTCTGCCTCCCAGGCTCAAGCGATTCTCGAATCTCAGCCTCCCAAGTAGCTGGGATTACAGGCACCTGCCTCCATGCCCAGCTTAATTTTTTTTTTTGTATTTTTATTAGAGATGGGGTTCACTAGGTTAGCCAGGCTGGTCTCAAACTCTTGATCTCAACTGATCCACCTGCCTTGGCCTCCCAAAGTGCTGGGATTACAGATGTCAGATACCATGCCCGGCCTGACCACCTCCTTTTGAAGTTGGTTGTTCACACATCTGCTTCACACTGTGAATCCCATGCAGGTAGGGACTTGGTTTACTTCTGTTTTGAAGACCCAATCCAGAGCCTAGCTCTGCTATTGTGTTTTGCATGGACCTGTTCTTTGCTTCCTTCGGGGACATGTTTTGCCCGTGCTTCCTCTAGGGTAGAGGGCCGTAGGACAACACTCTATCTCAGCCTTGACAGCTCCAGGCCACATGCCAGCAGCTTCCTCACTCACCTCCTTCTGGCCCTAATCACATGAAAAGCAGCTGCATATGGCCCCAGTCTATTCTGCTGCTTTCCCCCAAGCCTCACATCCTTAACTTGCTCTGATCCTCATCAACTGATCTGCTGAAGCAAGTGCCCACCCATCCCCTGGTCTCCTCGAACTCTGTTTATCCTAGCCCAATGCTTTTGAATGCAAAGGAATGACTTCCCTTCAAAGAACTGCTAGAAAGACTACACTAGTAGTTTATGTTTTTTGAAAAAATGTTTTTGGCTCATATATTTCTTTTTCAAAACTTCTTCTTTTCACCCAAAGCTACATGCTGAATTTGAGAAAGTGTTGAGTTTCATATTTAACCCACTTGGTTCCTGTGGGGGAAGCCTTTCTGATTCCTAATAAATAACATATCACAAGATTCAATATCATTCCCATTTGTCCCCTTTTCACAAAGCAGCATCTAGGACACAAATGTTAAAAGCTGGGCCTCCAGATAAAGGAAAGCAATGGAATCTGTGGATTAAAGGAAGAAAGCTCAAACCTAGGGTTTACTTAAGTTTATTTTTTTTAGTTGTTTTCTTTCTTTTTTTTTTTTTTTATTTTGAGACAGAGTCTCGCTCTATTGTCTAGGTTGGAGTGCAATGGTGCAGTCTCAGCTCACTGCAACCTCCACCTCCTGGGTTTAAGCGATTTTCCTGCCTCAGCCTCCTGAGTAGGTGGGATTACAGGTGCCTGCCACCACATCTGGCTGATTATTGTATTTTTAGTAGAGACGGGGTTTTTGTTGGCCAGGCTGGTCTCGAACTCGTGAGCTCAGGTGATTTCTCTGCCTTGGCCCTCCAATGTGTTGGGATTACAGGTGTGAGCTACGGTGCCCGGCCTGATTTTTCTTTTTTAAATCACCCTCTGAAGAAATTTATATTGCATTCAAATTCAGAGAAATTTTAACACTTACATTAACAAAGAACTGGCAAGCTTCTCTCTCTCTCTTTTATAAACTTGTAGGTTTGTACATACTATTCTTCTTCTGGACCAATATTTTAGTGACTTTTTTTCCCCTTGGGAATTTCTAGATTTACTTCTGAGGCCTGAAATATAGACATATGACCTGCAAAGGGATGTTTAAAGCAGCTCCTGATATAACTTATAAGAACTTTATGTTCAGTCTGGCACCATTTGCTGAACCTTGACCCATCTGCTTCTATATTGCTAGGATTCTTTTGTTTCAGGTTTTTGAATGTGCTTTTCATTTTAAGTATTTTATCTTTTTTGTTCAGTTTTTGTACTTTTCTGATCATGCTCTCAATTTTCTTTTTGAAAATGTGGTCAACTTGACTTTTACCAAGAAACAGGCAGAATTTTTCTGCTTTTTGATTTTTTTTTAGAAGAAATACAAATTTTACCTTTAATTTGTCTCCATAGTTTATACGGTATCCTTCTAAGACATAATGCTTTTTAAAATTGATTAATTGTTTTTTCTGATTACAAATAAGCTAATTGTCACTGTAAAACTGTTGGAAAGTGCAGAAAAATAGAAAGAACAAACTTTGCCATCTTAATAATTTTAACATACTCTGTCATTTTCATGCTGCATGCTCCTTCCTTTTGAAACTGTGAAGACCTCTTCCAGTGATCTTTTTTTTTTTTTGAGACGGAGTTTCTCTCTTGTTACCCAGGCTGGAGTGCAATGGCGCGATCTCGGCTCACCGCAACCTCCGCCTCCTGGGTTCAGGCAATTCTCCTGCCTCAGCCTCCTGAG
>NW_016107383.1:5544822-5649398 GCF_001604975.1 Cebus imitator | reverse complement strand
GGGTTTCACCATGTTGACCAGGATGGTCTCGATCTCTTGACCTTGTGATCCACCCACCTCGGCCTCCCAAAGTGCTGGGATTACAGGCTTGAGCCACCGCGCCCGGCCCTCCAGTGATCTTTTTTCCCTAAGGGTTACTGAGCTAAATTACTCTTAGGACTTCCTGTTGCCCAGATAATGCCAACATCAGCATATATTCTGCAATATACTTTTTGAAAGTGCAGGGACATTATTTGACAAATTTGTATTAAAAATTTGTTTTCCTTTATGAAGCTCCATATTAATCTTAAATTTCATAGATGCCAACTATTGCCTAGTACAATCTCCTTGGAAATAGCAAGGCAGTATATCTTCTAGGAAGTTGTTTAGATTTTGGATGTGCTAAGATTGTGTGCAATTAAAATAAGTATGAAAATAGATCCCTTACTATAAAACTGGCCTTTTTGGGAACTGGCATGGTTTTACAGTGTGTCCAGCACTTCATTTGAGCTGATCTTGCTGGTGGAGGTGCCGAAACAAGAATGAATGAAAGTCCAGGACACATTTTGAACCCTGGTTGGGCTGGGGTTACTGTAGGATGCCCAAATTTGTCTTTAGAGTAGAAAGAGCTTTGGACTAAATGGAGTGAATGGCTCTCAGAACAATCTGAGATTCTTATGTCTCCAAACATCGCAGGGAACCAAAAGTCTGGCCAAGAAGGTCTAGTCCCTCAGAGCCACGAAATCCTCTGGCAGCTCAGAACACACAGACTGAAGAGTGTGCTGTGTGTTTTTCTGCCCCATCCCTCATTTGCCAGTGATTAGCTGTGAGTTTTGGGCTGAGGATTTCTAGAGGCCCCAAGGGGCCTGGGGCCCTTTTCAAGTTTTCCCAGGGCAGGCATTCCAGATCATTTTGAAACAATGGTTAAGGTCCTCGAAGTTCTCCACCTCGAAATTACCCATTTCCTTAAAAAAATAAGTTGTCCCTCTTTAAGGATACTGTTTTTTGTTTTTTTGTTTTTTTCTGAGACAGAGTCTTGCTCTGCCGCCAGGATGGAGTGCAATGGTGCGGTCCTGGCTCACTGCAACCCCCACCTCCCGGGTTCAAGCGATTATCCCACCTCGGCCTCCCTAGTAGCTGGGACTACGGGCACGCGCCACCATGCCCAGCTAATTTTGTTTGTGTTTTTAGTAGAGACGGGATTTCACACTGTTGGCCAGAATGGTCTCAATCTCTTGACTTTGTGATTCTCCCACCTCGGCCTCCCAAAGTGCTGGGATTACAGGTGTGAGCTACCGCACCCGGCCAAGGATACTCTCAAAGTCTGGTCACAATGAAACCAGAAAAGGGGCTAGCTACAATTCCCAGATCATTTTTGTTTTGGTCTTAGGCAGACTATAATTTTCTCTCTTATTTGCTTCCAATCTCTTTCCTTAAGTGAGGGGGTTTCTTCTCATAGACTTGGGATACTTGCCATCTTAAGCTGTTTTTAATGTTACTAGAATGACTGGATTATTTATTTCCATTATTGCATAATAATAAAGATGGAAATTTATCCAATGTTTGCCAGATGTTAAAACATTGGTTTAAGGATTTTAATGTATTAACTCATTAAAGCTTAGAATAATCCTATGTGCTAGATAATATCATTGCAAAGGAAACAGAAACACAAAGATGTTAAATAACTCGCCAAAGGACTACATGACTGGTAAGTGACAAAAGCAAGCCTTAAAAATCCAAGCTGCCTGGTTGCAGAGCCCAGGTTCTAAACTCCTACATCTTACGCTTCCCCAGTAGCACACGCTGTAAAGAATATTTTAAAAACCTTAATGAAATGCTTGGTTCATTTAACTTATGCTAGGAACCTTCCTCTAAAATAACATTTACTAAAAGGCTAGGCAAAAGATACAGGAAAAATCTAGATTGAAAATTAGCCTTTTCCCCCTTCTCATTCATCTAGTTTAAACTAAAACAGGACAAGCTGGGTTCCAAAATTCTGACATCTGGGTACCAAATTAGGGCACTCCTCCGTGAGGCTTTCAATAGTGAAGGAAACATATGGTTCACTCTTGGGTCCTTTGATGAGCAGAATTCTGCTGCATAAGTGAAACATTCGAAGCAATGATCAGAAAAGACAGGTACAGAAGAGAGAGGCTTTTGAGATAAAATAAGAATTTAAAAAATATGTCACTAGAATCATAGCAGGAGCTTTTGAGAGCTTTTGTAGAGAATGCATTAAATAGCATTTGTGGAAATCATGATTCTGACTTCCAGATGTGAAAATAAATGGTTACGAATAATGTGAAATATATGCTGGGGTGTGAGTAGAGCATAAGATATCTGATCTAATGTGTTTTTAAAACTTTTTATTCTTTGACCAAAACTCAGAACACATTTTAAGCTGCTTATATTTCCTCATTAGCTATGGATTACAGCCACCAAGCAAGGGGTGAACGCTGGGACATTCTTTTGGTCTGTGTAAGTTACCTTTATTTTGTTAATATTTATAAAATGACAGCTATGATTCAATTTCTAAAACATCAATTTAATTTTTATTTTGTTTCAGTTAAATGTGAAAGTATGGAACTTTTGAATATTTACTAATTCAAAATAACCCTCCAGGTATTTTTTCCCTGAGGGCCTCCCTCTCTGCCTCGTCCCTCCTTCTCTTTCTCCACCAGCTCTCCTTTGTTCATCCTCTCTTAACAGAATGTAAGTAAGCTGGTCTCTCCTTCCTGATGTCCTTTAGATTTTTCTATTCCAGTTTGTAGGTTTTTGGTAACTTGCTACTTAGGAAATGTATATTTCTCTTAGATTATTTATGGCTGTGGCTTCCATTATCATATTCTATCAATATATAACAACATACTATATTTATTTTGGTTCAGAACTTAAAAAAATCTAGGTGGTCTCAAGTATCTGTGGAGCCAATGCAGTGGGCTAGAGATTGAAAGTTCCAGACAGGAGACAAAGGGAAGCCTCTATTTTCACTTCATTTTCCCTGAACGCCAGGATTTTTCTAATAAGAAAATGGGGCTTCTTCCTATCCCCAAAGAAGTGATGGGGAATAAACAGTTAATGTTCATAAACCTTAAGATGAATCTACCTAATAAAAGTATCAACATGCTGATGATTTTTAAGGTTCCTTAGTAAGAAGAGGAATCTGTTTCTACTTTCACGGGGATTTTGTTCCCACTGAGATGTTCTTTCCATCTTTTTTTTTTTTCTTTAAACCACCTAAAGCTGTTTTTATGTTTGCCTCTATGCCTAACAAAAATCTGACTATTCTATAATAGCAGTGTGCTGAGAGCCATCACAGGCTCAAATTAATCCAGAATGATACTGTCTGTATTCTCTAAAATCAGAAATAAAAGTAGCTTTTTTTTTTTCTTTCAGATTTGAAGGGCTAAATTGAAATTGGGTTTGATGATTTGAATCTAGCATAGAGCATCCCTTTAAAAGATTTCTTTCTGTTTTTTCTTTAAGAAGTTTCTGAGTTGTAAATGGCATGTTGATTTACCAGTTTTATCCTATGCATGACATTTCTTTAACTCTTGACTGTCATAGATGCTTACAGAAGTGATTTTTTTCTGCTCTATAACATATTTGCCTGGCAGAATGGAGAGGCGCCAACAACATAATTAATACTGAGTCCCCACCTTTGCCCCCCCTGAAACTGCTGCAAAGCCTCTTTGAAAAGGCTCAGTGTTCTGGTTTGAATAGTAATTTTCTCCACCCATTTGAAACCACTTATAAGAAGGTGGCTTTTATATGCTCCAAAGATGTCTGTAGTTTTCATTTGCTTCTCAGACTATTATTTTATCTCCTTATCCTGAAAGTGACTTGGATTCATTTTTTCTTTCCTTTTTTTTTTTTTGAAGCATTTTATAATTTTAAAAATATTATCATACTTTCAGTTAGTTAAGAGAATATAAAGGTCAAGGAAATCTACATAGTATATATTCCGAAAACTTAAAAAAATTTAGAACCAAATTCAAACCATAGACTTAGACTTTGAAGGCATTCTTTTTAACATGGTTCCGTACTGTAACCTAAAACTATTCTTGCTTTTTAAATGATAGTATTTCATTCTGAAATAATCAGCTGATGCTCCATTCTTTTGTGCCAATTCATGTTCAAAGACAGTAATTCCCATGATGCATGACTATTTAGATTGATTCTCATCCCAGCTTTGCTGCTTATTAGATTGGTGACCTTGGACTAGTGATTTAATCTCTCAACAAATCAACGTCCTCATCTTTAAATAAAAATTATAGTATCTTCATCATGGGATGTTGCAAAGATGCAATGAGCTAACATATTGAAAATACTTATGACCAGGCATGGTGATTCATGCCTGTAGTTTCAGCACTTTGGAAGGCCGAGGCAGGTGGATTGCTTGAGCCCAGGAGTTTGAGACCAAACTGGGCAATATGGCAAAACCCTGTCTCTGCAAAAAATATGAAAATTAGCCAGGCATGGTGGCACATGCCTATAGTCCCAGCTACTATAGGGCATAGTAGTTTAAGGCACTTATGTAAACATAAATAAAGATACTCCTACCAAAAAGATTATTATGGAGGCTGAGGTGGGAGGATCACCAGGCCTGAGGAGGTTGAGGCTGCAGTGAGCCAAGGTAGCATCACTATACCTCAGCCTGGGCGACAGTGAGACCCTGTCTTAAAAATAAAATGAAATAAAATAAAATAAAATGCTTATTAGGGTACTTGGTACATAGAGAACAACTAATAAATACTGTTTGTTTTCTTACTCATATTCTCTCTTTCAATATTGACTAGACAAGGGCTATATATGTCTTAAGGTAATTTGCTTCTCTTTACCATTAAATACTTCATCTAGTTTTTCTTTCCTTTTTATTTTTTACCATGTCTAATATACTTGGTTTCATGATAAATTCTCCACCAATCAGTGACGGTGAAGACAGCAACACGTACCCCATTTCTTTTTCTGCTTGGATATCTACTCTTTCTTGGTCAGATTTATTTGTGTAGTCTGTGCATTATATTTGAATACTGAATATCGAATATTGAAACACTAATGGCTAAGGGCCATGTCTTTTTGGTCACTGAGGTTATTTCATAAGGATAACCTAGAACACCTAGGAAACTTAGAGACAACCTGGTCCAACTCCTCATTTAAGAGATTAGAGGCTGTTTGTGGTGGCTTACACCTGTAATCCCAGCACTTTGGGAGGCTGAGTTGGGTGGATCACTTGAGGTCAGGAGTTCAAAATCAGCCTGACCAACATGGTGAAAACCGTCTCTACTAAAAATACAAAAATTAGCCAAACATGGTGGCAGGCACCTTTAACCCCAGCTACTCAGGAGGCTGAGGCAGGAGAATCACTTGAACCTGGGAGATGGAGGTTGCAATGGGCTGAGATCATGCCGCTGTACTTTAGCCTAGTCAACAGAGCGAGACTCTGTCTCAAAAGAAAAAAAAAGGGATATTAGAACATTAAGACATAGAGATGTTAAATGTTGCACCTAAGATCAGAGGTAGGATGGCTACTGAGACCTCCAGAGTCCTCATTTTATTCTCCAGAGTCCTCATTCTCATACACACAATCAGCACTTGTCCACAAAATAAGAATCACTTGCTTATCTTTCCTTCAAAGAAAATGGAGACTCCTCCATAATAGTCTTTTTGGTAAGAATATCTTTATTTATGTGTACACAAATGCCTTAAACCTAATATACTCTTAACAAATATTTTGTGAATGAATATATCATCTCTGTAGACCTATAAATTTAGTAATAACAATAAAAGCTAACATTTTTCTAAACCCTTTCTATGTGCCTAGCACTATCCTAAATGCTTTACATGTATTCTCTTTTCATCTTTACAGTAACTTTATGAGATGGATACTATTATTGTCCTCGTTTTCTAGAAGCATGAAAAGTTTAGATAACTTGCCAAGTCTTATCACCAGCATTTGTTAGAGTCAGGATTGAAACCAAGCACTCTGGCCTCACAGCTGGTGTTTTTAATTCCCTGTCTACCATTGTTCAAGTACCCCATCCAACGAGGGCCTTCAAGAGTGAGCATTCTGAGCTTGACACAGATTCTGTTAGTTTGTGTTTTCCCATAGCATTAAAAGTGTGTTCATTAGGGCCCATTTCTGCAGCTTAACACCAATTACATAAAATAAAGCAGCTTTTAGGCAGGTAGTGAAATAAGGTAAACTGAAAAGGCTCCAGCATTCACTTTTTTTTTTTTTTAAGTTAGGAAAGAATTCAAAATATGCAATTATTTTGCTCAGATACAAAGGATTTCTAAGGCTGAAGAATTAAATTCCTTAAGTGATTAACCTGGCTTTGCTCTACCTCTTTCTAATTCAATTATAGGATATAATGAACAGGGTCAGATTTATCCAGTAGCCTTGGAGTATGTTTAAATTTGGACTCATTTTATGGTATGCATGATTTTCTGGCCTGGAAAGAAAGAGGATGCCTGGGGAAGGACATCCTGTGATGTGACATGGATGGTGACAGGGGAGGGGAGGGAGAGAGGCCACTTGATGGGAGCCCCTGCCTCAGATTTATCCTCCTGGCTCTCTCACTGCTCATATCCATCGACAGTAAAAGTTTAAATGGCTCACCAATGTTCCACAATAATTTTTCCTGACCGCAATTAAGCTTTAGTGTGAATTCAACATGAACATGCCTCTAATGCCTGGTCTCGGATGGGGGAGCAAAAACATATTTTGTACTCCTTGTTGGGAAAGAGTGGTGAATTTTCCCTGACTGAAGATATCACTCAGCTTGTGAGCACCTTAATGTAACTCAGCCTGGGATGCAGTATTGTCATGTTAGCCATGAACCCTCAGAGCTCTTACAGCTAGTGCCAGACTTAGGATAATTGTATTTCAACAGAGGAAAGAGACTTAAACACAGAAGTCATTGTGGATGAAGATTATACCCTTTTTGTCAGTCTCTTAATTATATGTGCCTATTCTTTTTTTTTTTTTTTTTAGACAGAGTTTCACTCTTGTTGCCCAGGCTGGAGTGTAATGGCGCAATCTTGGCTCACTGCAACCTCTGCCTCCTGGGTTCAAGCGATTCTCCTGCCTCAGCTTCCCAAGTAGCTGGGATGACAGGCATGTGCCACTACACCTGGCTAATTTTGTATTTTTAGTAGAGACTAGGTTTCGCCATGTTGGTCAGGCTGGTCTTGAACTGCTGACCTCAGGTGATCTGCCCGCATTGGCCTCCCAAAGTGCTGGATTACAGGCGGGGAGCCACCACACCCAGCCTGTTATTGGTAGATTTTTATAGGGCTGGAAGAAAATGGCAAGAAAACCTTTTCTAAACCATTATTTTATAGAGGAGGAACTTAAAGTTTCAGGTTAGATAAGGTTTCTACAGTCATATAGCTATTTAGATGCAGAATGATGACTAATTATGATCATTAATAAAAAAATAGGGTTTTAAAGAAATTACTGTGTCTTAGGTACTAGACATGCCCTTTCCTTGTCTTGTTTCATTTCATCCTTACAACCAAGCTGTACAGTGTCTTTTGCTGTTGGCTTTATCTTACCAATGAGTAAACTGAGGCCGAGAGGTCAAGAGGGGTCACACTGCCAGCAAGGGGCAGACTGGGGATATAAGTACTGATCCCTTTATGGCCACAGCTAAAGGCTTGACAGAATAAATGGCATTGATTCTGAAGCCAAGGTCCTTTCTGCTTGTAATAGAGTTACTGATTAGTGAGACAGGTTCCTCATTTTGACTGTGAATCAGAGTTTCCAGTGCAACCTTCTGTGGAAAAGGTTGAGCAACATAATATGTTGCAAATAGTAGTTTAAACGCTAACTCGAAAGAGGGCCTTTTACTACAGATGAAGTGAAAACAGATGGTGGTAAATAGAGAGCATTTGGCCTGGGTGCAAGAGCACGTACTTCTCAGGCTTGAGTTTGTGGAAATGTAACCTAATGACATGCTCTGCTTGCGTTTGCCCTCCAGTGTCATCCCTCACGAGCGGAGAATATTAACCATATTGCAGTGGCTCACCCTGCCAGACAATGAGAGGTATTTGTTTCTGTCTTTCTTCTTCAGGATATTTCCATCTTAGCTTAGAATTGTGTCAAACACTAGACTGTGGAATAGAAGCACAGCCAATGTTTGGAATTAAAAGTTTTGTGGTTCTTAGCCTTAAGTGTTACTTCCTTAAGAAGGATATAATAGACTTTGGTTATTGGGACCGCTTAATTACTTGGATTACTGAAGCTATTAATCCTGTCCACTACCCAGCAGAGCTGAAGGGAGTTTCTGACTGTGATAAATGAACCAGCAGCATCCCAAGGATTCCAGAAGTATCATGAGAGACGCTTCTCTGTAATGGAGTTAGTTGTTCTTTCAGGCAGCAGATTGCATAGCCCATGTGAATTACCAGCCTCTGTTATCTTGAGGGTCAAGGACCCAAGTACAAGTTCAAGTTTTCGTTTGTGACTTTTGAGTCCTAAAGATGGTTCCAGACAGTTACCACAGATGGGGTGCTGGTCACAGAAGCAATAGAAAAAGAAAGTTTTCCATGGTAATACAAATAGTAGTTGAGGGATAAATTAACTTGAGAATATTTTTTAAATGCGGTTTTAAAAATATGTGATATATTTTGTTACGTGTGGAGATTCTGAATCTTCCCATTTTCTTACAGGCCTTCGGTCTATGCCTTCTATTCTGAACAACCTGATTTCTCTGGACACAAATATGGCCCTTTCGGCCCTGAGGTTAGTGGTTTAGCATCTGCCTGAGAAGAACCTGTGACCCTGGCCTACCTGACCGACTGACCTTATTTCAGGATTTGTGTCAAGTCTGTATGGATGTTTGTATCTACAAGGTTTATGCAAAATCAAATAACTACAAGGCTAAAAATACTTTTTTAAAATCGTAGACCTACCTGTTTTTCTTACAGGGGCTTCCTTACAGATTGCTTTGATATTTAAATATTCATTTACCCTAAACTTGATGTTAACAGGAAATGGGGTATATTCTAGCCTTGTGGGTGTCAGGTGGAGGATGAACGATCAGGAAGGGTTGGCATTTGGGAACAGAGTGGAAAAAAAATCTTGAGATGAAAGCTGCGATACAAAACATTGTAAATGAATTTCAGCGCCCTTAAAATGATTAGGCAGTTTAGAGAGGGTAGATCAACTAAGCAGCCTCAATAACCGCACTAGATATAATACAATCAACTTGGCATAAGTTATAGCAATGGACCCTTTTTAATTGAATACATTTTGGAATAGGTATTATATACTGTGAAATTGTCACCACACTCAACATGTGAACATATTCATCCCCCCTCCCCAAAGTGACAAATTATCAAGAGAACTATACTGCTGAATGAATCTGCTTAGTAGAGCAAGGTGACTTTTTTTTTTTTTTTTTTTTGAGACAGAGTCTTGTTCTATCGCTCAGGCTGGAGTGCAGTGATGTGGTCTTGGATCACTGCAACTTCCACCTCCCAAGTTCAAGCGATTCTTCTGTCTCAGCCTCCTGAGTAGCTGCGATTACAGACACATACCACCATGCCTGGCTAATTTTTGTTCTTTTAGTAGAGATAGGGTTCCGCCACGTTGGCCAGGCTGGTCTTGAACTCCTGACCTCAGATACCTCAGATGATCTACCCGCCTTGGCCTCCCAAGTGCTGGGATTACAGGCATGAGCCACTGTGCCCGGCTGAGGGTGACATACTTTTTATCAAACACTCAGCCATCATCATGGAAGACAATCTGTAAGGTAGCATCCAGTATAATTTCAAATTCAGAAGGTGGGAAAGGAATGGTTAGAAATGTCCCCACATTTCATTCAGCTCAGACATTAAAAAATATGATGGAGTCTGCAAATCTAAACTTTTGCAAATTTGCAAATTTAAAATTTTTAAATATTTAAGTAGCCTAGTATCCCACAGCACACTGCTGACTATAAATAAGTTCATTGTTTTCAGATGAATTAGAGATACAGGTAAACATATCTTGGTTTAAGTATTTTTGAAGAAATTGTAGCATGTGACCAAGGAGTCATAAGTGTTTCTGAATGCTTTGACACGAATTCAGTGGTGATTTATTTAAGCACTAGTAACTAATAGCTATGTGAAACTATTCTTAGTTTGTCTAAAATCACTGAAGTCATAAGTTAGATGCTTTTTTTCCAACCCTTTGAAATTTAACCTGTCTTGTATGATTGTGAAACACAATTGATAAAATGACATAAACATCTGCATACATGATGCCGGTTGAGAACACCAAAGCAGTTTGAGACCAGTCTGACCAATGTGGTGAAACCCCATCTCTACTAAAAACACAAACAAATTAGCCAGGTGTTGTGGCACGCATGGCTATAATCCCGGCTACTCAGGAGGCTGAGGCAGGAGAATTGCTTCGACCTGGAAGGCGGAGGTTGCAGTAAGCTGAGATTGCGCCATTGCAATCTTGCTCCAACCTGGGCAAGAAGAGTGAAACTCCGTCTCTAAATAAATAAATAAATAGACACCAAAGCAAGAATGAATGTTTTATCTTTAGGATGACTTTCTTTGAGATTAACCTAAAGGGAACAAAAGGAACCATATTTTATCAACATGTTAACAAAACAAAACAAAACACCTAAGCAGTTCCATGTTTCCTACTTAAAAGTTTGACCTCTTGGCTAATAATATCCCGTCAAAGAACCTGTGGGGTAGGCAAAACAGGGATTGGTATAGCTATTCTTTTAAAAGCAGGACTCTGGTTCCTTTGCTTGGCTGCTAAGTGGAAAACTTGAAGATAGACCCACAGAACTTTGGACTCCCAGACCACAGTCCCGTCCATGGAACCATTTAACCCTCCTTCAGTCCAGGAGATAAGCAAAGTGGTCAGTTAATAACTATGTTCAAATTATACAGAACATTTTCTTTATGGCAAAAGTTGGCTTTTAATAATACAGATGAGGTATAACTCAAACCTTTAAAATTATGTGACTTAACGATACATGTTCCTTGTCAATAAACATCTTTGGATTTCTAATATGTATATTCAGTTATAATTACATGCATGAAAGTATATGTATATGTGTTTTAATTAAGAAACAAACAAGTGTTTTTGAAAGTACTGAGTAGGGAATCAATGAAGCATGATATAGGATGCTTTAATTTGCTATAATAATTTTTCTATGGTCAGGGTTGCTCATCAATATATAAACAGAGATTTTTCTTACAGTACCTTTGCATTAAGAGTTGAAAGTATTCATGTGATGTATTTTCAGTATTACTACTTCTTGCAACTAGGGTATTCTCATATGTCTACTGGGTAAACTCTTAACTGGATACGTTGGAGTTTATCTTCAGTATTGGCAACCTGACAACCTGAACATTTTCTTCTCACAAGGCAAGGGATATTTTCAGATTTCAATTAATTCTCATCTGGTTCTAGGAATCTTATTTTAACTGAAAGAAAAACAAAATAGTTTGCACTTTTAAAACATGAAACCAAAGCAAGTCAGCAAAACCCCTCTTCTATTGTAGGCTAATTGATGTATATACCTACGTGTCTTATAAGCCTACCTATAAGTCATTATTTACATTTATTACACATGAAAAGATTATAACGTACTAGTTGAAAGATTATTTAAAAATTAGTAACATACATTTTACATATAAGAAAATAACTCATATTTGAAATTTCATGGAAAGGATTTTAAGTAGCAAAATGCTATATGGTATACTAAGATGAATTCAGTTAAAATTTATGCTTTATTTGCTAAATATTTGAGTAAACATTTTTTCAGGATGATTCTCAAAAGCTATTAAATGAGATGACCAAACATTGAGCTAATAGCTTCAAGAAATGTTGTACTGCTCCTGGTTTCAGAGTGTAACGGTGAATGTTCAAAGATATGCTTGCTTTTGATTATTGGCGCAATCTTTTTCTTTTCGACCTTCTATGCTTTCTCTGTGACCCCCTGTTCGGCTGCTCTTCCAGGCCTAGAGGCAGAGCTTTGGCTGGCTAGTCCCTACCTTCAGATGGCAAAGTATCCTGAAAAGCAGATAAATCTGCACCTCTACCTCCCATCCTCTTAATAACCTCAGGCTAAAATTTCTAAATTCAGGCTAAAGTATGGCTGGTCAGTGAAAACTTAGCTTTCATCTACCTCTAACATTTGAAGAAGGAAATACATGCAATATAATCACTGGATGAAAACCCAGTTTGACTAAACCCTACTCTTCTGCTCTTCTAACCTGCTGCAATCAGAAGGGCTCACCTTTGGAGCCTTTGGAATGTCGAGGTCTCTTGCAAATGGCATAGAGTTCGATGGGCCGACTTGATCGCTAGCAGAATGTATTCAGTGACCGTGAAAGGGAAAATCCTCTTTTCCTTTTGCTGCTTTTCTCATGGAGATTTGCCTAAAAGTAGGAGCATTAAAAAACAAACGGACAAAACCAAAGTCTTTGGGGGCTGTGTCTTTTGATCGCTCTAGCAGAGGGAGTGGATGAGGCAGAAGCAGAAGTGCCTTTGCCGTGGCTTGCCCTGGAAATGGTGAAATCGCATGGCAGACGTCCCCCTTCTTGGATACACTAACATTGTTTCTCCTCCCGCCCCTTCCTGCATCTGAATGGCTCTCAGGACAGTCCTCCCAAGAGAAGTCAGTGAGGTAAACAGCAAGGCTTGCTGCTTTAATTCACCTTTGCACCGTCAGCAAATCAGGGGCCTGTTTTTCCTCCAGCATTTGGAAATCCCAAAAGGTTATCTTCAGTTTATGTGTCAACTTTACTGCTCTCTGGATTTTAAAAACAAAATCCATAGCATGTAACTCCCCTTAAAAGCAGGTTTCTGATAGCAAGAGCATCAGTAGACTCTTTCTTGATCTGTATATACCAAGATAAAAAAGAGATGACTTTTTGATGATCTTTAAGATTTATCTAATTTTAAATGAGATTTTGGCTTAGAGTTTCTCTATACAGGAAACCTCAATTGTCAATGAGTTCTTTCTCCTGCTGAAAGTTCTGATTTGTGGGAGTACACTGATGATTAAGGAGGATTACTTATTATTTATGTTTCATTCCATCCTTGATCCTTGCCAATGAAGGTGACAGTTGCTTTGACATAATTGCTGGCGTGAACAGATAGATACCTGTCAGATTCTGAATGGAATCACTCACATGAACCTCATTGTCACCTTGAAATGTCCAAGTGGCTAGTATTTGGCCTAGTTTTAAGTTAATTCTTTATAAGTGGAGAGCTTTTCATAACCAAAGACCGGTCTCTCCCTAATGCAGGAGTTAGGGAATACAGAGCTTCTCTAGTGTTATCTTCCTGTATATCCAAAAATATCAGCAAAAAGAAACCTGCGTGACTAGATTTTCTTAAATTGGATGCTTGTTCTCAGCAAAGAAGCTGTGACAACGGCATCAACGTCAATTTAAGAGGCTTCTCTCCATAGAGTTCCTCGAATCATCCATCCCTTATTCCAATTTTTTCTCACTTAAGGAGCCTTAGTTATTCTAACTGAGACTCTGCTGATCCCAGATGGGAAAGTGTAAGCTTTACATCTGACCCAGAGGGACAGACGACTTCTGAGTCCAGACATCTCTATCCGCCAGTACAGGAGAGTAGTTATGGCTCACCCTTTACTCCGGCTAAGAGACCTAAGAGGAAAGTTGTCCCTAAGAGGAGACAGGAAAGACCAGTTGCTCCTCCAAAGAAAAGAAGAAGAAAAATACATAGGATGGATCATTATGCTGCGGAAACTCGTCAGGACAAAGTAAGTTTATCTACTGTTCCAAAGCTTTGTGGCGGGCAGGTCTGAGTTGAAGGTTGCCTTCAGTGCCTTGGTTGGAAACTTGGCTGAGTAAGTTTTAGAAAAACTCTGGTGCATTGACCTTGGCTTTGAGTCCAGAAGAATATGGTGCTTCAGAGGTTAACACTGATGTGAAGACTACCTGAATTCTCAACATAACAGGAAAAAAAGAAGTATTTTCCTTTTTTAAGAGTTTGTTGCCCCAAAACTAGTATTAACATTTAGGCTGGAGTGACTGTTAAGATTGGTTTTGTTTGCACTTATTCACAGGATCAGTCACATGGTCTGTGGCCCTGGTTCTTGAGAACAACCCTGCAAGGTAAAAGGGGGTATTCTCAAAGACAATGTGGATTAGAACTCAATAGGAAGTTGGCTTAGATTAGGAGTCTGTGCCTTCAGTGATCAGAAAAGGTGTAGGTTGCAGAGAAGGAAAGAGCTGAGACAGAAGGAAAGAGAAAATAATGGGCGGATAGAGTTGTATGCCATTTCCACAAGAAATATCTACTCTTCTCAGTATGTTCAGAAGAGCCTATCAGTTGCTACTTTTCCTAAAACCTTTGAATACTTCTGAAGCAGTATCTTATCCGTTATCCTCTGAACTGATCCCCAAGAAGTAGGTTCTGGATTTTATCTGGGTCATCCTGCTGAGTAGAGGAAAATAAATCATTGCCAAAGATTAAAACCTGTTGTGCATTTGGTATTTCCTTATCTAGACAGAGATCCTTCAGGAGAGCATGGTTTTCTCAGAAACAAATACCACTTTGTTTCACACCTGTTAATCCCTTCAGATTATATGGCACATCTCTTTCTGAAACTCTATCGTGACTTCCTCCTTGGGATAGGATTTGAGATACTGACTCCCATCATGAAAAAAAAGTTTACACCTGATTTCCCTGGTGAAATGATAGGAGGAAAGGTCTTGATTCACCTGAGAAGATGCTAGTGGAAGATAATATCATGTGTCTGAATAAAAGTAATACTCACATCCCTTTCGTGCTTATCTTAATCATCTTGGGTGTATGTATGTGATTGTTAACTAAGCTATAAGATTCATCTAAATATGCTTCCTCTATCTTTCTATTCTTTGTCTGATGAGATGTTTCTTAAAAATCTTTCCATTGCACAGTTAAAGTTGAAAGGGGGATAGAAAGGCTTTAGTATGTGAAAACGTTCATGCTGTTAGCAACTTCCATTTGAAATAAGAAAATGAGAGAGATGGATACAGTTTTTTAGGCTTCGGAAATGGTCTTCAGAAAAGAATTGAGTTTTCATATTTTGTTAAAGAAGAAACATTCTAGAACAAACTCAGGTTCGCTTCTGTTTAAGTTAGTACTCTTATAGGTTCTTGTTTCACTCAAAATCAGCTTTAAAAGAACTAAAGTGAGAAGCAATAACTTGTTTCTTAGAATAGGTTCTTCTGCTAAGAATCCATTGCTTGCAGAATCCAACAGTGAAATTACTTAGAACAAGATGGATCTCATTGTATTAATGATATTCTAATTTATTATCCAGTGGAAGGTTATGATTTTAACCTCAGAACAGCTTTTGATTCACTTAATGTCTATCTTATTGCCATGGTTCAAAATCTAATGTGATTTTACTTAGGGAGCTGTCCATCTGACTTTCTGTTCACTCTCAAAACTCTTGGATTTCTAGGATGCTGTCACATTTTAGAAAGTCCATTTTCTCTCTTTAAGAATTTTCATTAACAATATTTTTGACATTTTTATATCAAAGAATCTTTAAAGGGATTGGATGAGGAGAGGTTTTAATTCTCTCAAAAGAAAGCATATATAACATTCTTAGATCAGATTTCCATTAAGAATGCAATGGCAGGCCAATCTCCCCAGACAAAGCTCTGCCTCTGGGCCGGAAGTTTTCTTTCCAAAATGTTCTAGGGGTAGAAGACTTATGAGAGACTGAAAGGGAAAGAAAGAGAACCCTGTGGGGACTAACTTGCTTCTTTTTCCCAGATGACAAATCCTCTGAGGGAAATTGACAAAACTGTAGGGCAATTAATGGATGGACTGAAACAACTCAAACTGCATCGCTGTGTCAATGTCATCTTTGTCGGAGACCATGGTAAAGCTTTGTTTTTTCTTTGCTAATAGGATAGATGGATAATGTTTCTGATCATATTGAGGAAAAGAATTCTTGCCCTTAGAAGCCAAGATTCTATTCTTACCGTCCTTCCCCTTTTCTTTAAGACGGGGAAAGAAATCAGGCCATGATTCAAAAGCATGAGATGACCTGAGAGATCCCTGGGTTCATTTTGATCAAAAGCTGAGACTTCCTATATATTTTTTTATTCTTTACAGGAAAGGCCTTTCTACAAAAATCTGTCTCTTATTAAAGCGATACAGACAGTTACCTTGTGATATTAACAGCTGCTTCTGTGAATGTGACATATCAGGTCATAATCCCCATCCCTGCCAGCCACATCCCCAAAAGGAGCCCACAGAGTTTATATAGTTAAAAAATACATCTAAATATGATAAAGGAGCAGAGACATAGGATTCTTGTCAAAGAAGTGGCGTGTAATCAAATGGTTTCCCCGAATCCACTGAAGGAAGTCAAAGCCCAAAGGAGAAGGCCCTGCTATAATTCAGAGGGCTATTAAAGAGAGGCAGAAGCGTTATAGGAAGTTGTTTTTCTAAATCACTTTATGAAGTAGAAAAATTTATGACCACTTCTTTAAGATCAAAAGCATTGTAAACATTATGTGACTATAGAGCTGGGCAGGAGGAAGGGGCTCAGAGACATGCAGACTGAGCTCTAGAGAGTGTCTCCTGTATTCTGGAAATATTAGATTGAAATAGTAGCCTTGGAATTTGGGGTTTCTCACTTCTAGTGGAGTTTGGAGGATGAAAATTGGCTTTTGGCAGTTCTGTTAAGAATGACAGGAAGATTTCCCTAGCTCTGGTCCTGAAGGTGTTTCGAGAATGTCCTATAAGATCTATGAGAAATTAAGGGGAAAAAAGCTGAAGGGATTAATTTTTTTCTCTGAGTGGGCTAAATGTAACCCTTAGCAAAGTCATGCCTCATGTGTTTGGCTTGGTGGAGAGCTACAGACAGGTCAGAGAAGTTGGAGCATATGTCAAAGCTGATTCAATTTAAGTTGCCCAGAGGTGTTCAAGAGCATTTGCTCAAATGCTGGAGCCAGACATCCAAGTAGAAGGGTCCCAATGAGTCGCGTGCTGAGGCATTGTAAAGGTCATGGATAGGTTAAAATCTTGGCTTGTCAGTGTGCAGGCTTCCAAGATGAATACATCCATTTGGTTTGGGACAACTTCAGCACCTCTGTTTTTTCTTTCTTTTTTTGTTTTTGAGATGGATTTTCACTCTCGTTGCCCAGACTGGAGTAAAATGGCATGATCTCGGCTCACTGCAACCTCCGCCACCCAGGTTCAAGTCATTCTCCTGTTTCAGCCTCCTGAGTAGCTGGGATTACAGGCACCCACCACCAGGCCTGGCTAATTTTTGTATTTTTAATAGAAGCGGGGTTTCACCATGTTGGCCAGGCTGGTCTTGAACTCCTGACCTCAGGTGATCTGCCCGCCTTGGCCTCCCAAAGTATACAGCACCTCTTTCTTAAAAGGTGGTATGGTCTAGTGTTTTAGGGCATGGTCTTTGGAGTTGGAATGAATTTTATGGGAGTTCAAATTGCATGGTGTTACTTAACAGCTATATGATACTATATACCTTTTGTGGCCTCTTCGAGTCTCAGTTTCCTCATCTCTCAGGCGAGAACATTAACACCCCTCCACGAAGTTGGTCTGTAAAGTAAAGGCTGATGATGCTTGAGGAGCACTTAGCATGGTGCCTGATGGACTTTGAAAGCAAGGGAGGTTGTTCACAGTTGGGGTGGCATAAGGGACTTCCTAGAAATATAACAAATGGGAGATTCTTTCATCCCTCTATTAATATGTATTTGGGGACTTGCCCTTTCTGGGCTAACATGGTGCTAAAACATAGTAGCTGTTTATTGCTTTAGTTTTTCTTCCTAAGGGTTTAACTGTTAAAGTATAAGATATATAATCCTTATGCTATGTGTGTTTTCTTGCTTTTCATTCCAATTTGTATTGAAGAAGGGAAGGTTTTGGATCTGGGGTCCCAGGAGGTGATAATTTGAATTTTACCAGATCTGGGCTACTCTGGTTGTATTTCCTTACTTTAAGACCTTATGGCATCCTTTACAGGATGTGAATATATGAGTATTCTTCAACAGGATTATTTTCCCTGTTAGAGAATATTCATATATTGAAGTGTACTGAGCAATATATTAAAACTTCTCCGTCATTCTAGGTTGTCTCGTACATTTCAATAAAGTCTGTAGCAGCCTCCATAGTCTATGTTGCTAAGATTTGAGTTTACAACAATGTTTTAAATAAAAGTGTTTTGATAAAAGAATTTTTCTTGATGGGGACAGACAACGAATCTTGGGATGGAGGAGAAATATTTGTTGTTAAAAAAACTCCCTACCTAGAACCTTCTCGTGCTTTAGTTGCTAGCTTTCAGTTCTGACTAATTACATTGTTTACAACTTGTTTTCAATGTTATTTTGTTTTTCAGTTTGGGTGGTCATTGGAATTGACATTTTTCCTTCTCATTTCTTATTGCCAGTATTGTTTTGTCAGTAACATCCAAGGCCACCAGTGCAGACAGTGAGGACTGGTGATTATGTACTCAAGACAGGAGATATATTAGAGAATTGAAAAATGACATTTGGTAAAAGAGACACAGAACTGTATATTCCATTTATACTACCCCTAGCTGGGAAGAGTTTGAAGCAATCTAGGGTTTATTTTATTTTATTTTTTTTATTTATTTATTTTTTTAAAGAATAGATCCTTTTCATAAAGACTGTCTAATTGTGTTTTTGTTGTTGTTGTTTTTTAAATCTTTGTGACTTCCTTTGTGCTGCTGTTCTGGCCGAATGACTTAAAGTGTAATTGAGGTAATGCATTTTCAGCCTTCTAGTGCTTGCAAGATGATATGGCTAAGTAAAAGTCTAGAGAAAAGATTAGACAGAGAAGCATTAAAACATTTAAAGTCAAATACAAAAATCTCAAAAGTCAGAGCTCTTCTCATCAAGTTATTAAAAACTAAGTAAAGAGATGCCTGGATGTTATATTTAGTGTCTGTGTTAAGATTTTCATTTTAATATTGCTTGAAAATACTCTTTTTCTCCCTCCCCATAGGAATGGAAGATGTCACGTGTGACAGAACTGAGTTCTTGAGTAATTACCTAACTAATGTGGATGATATTACTTTAGTGCCTGGAACTCTAGGAAGAATTCGATCCAAATTTAGCAATAATGCTAAATGTAAGTTGATTCTTAAAATAGTAAGTGGTTAGAGCGGTAATACAATGGAATAGGTGAGGGCTCATTTTCTAAAGCTGAAATACTATGGTAAAAATTCTAGCTCTGCTACTGCTTAGCTGAATGACCTCAAATAAGTCATTTAAACTCTAAGCCTCAGTTTTTTCATTTGAAAAATGTGGATGATAAACGCTAGCAGTGATCTGTAGAAATTAATCTTTGCATATTGCTTAGGATGGTTCCTGGCACATAGCAGCATTATAGAAATATTAATATAATAATATAAATATATAGCAATATATAAATATTTCTTATTCTTATCATGTGGAAATTGTACTTAGTTTGAAGCATGTTAATGACCACAAACTTCTGTTTATAAGAGAAGAATTTTTTCAATATGAAGTTCAGGCTGGTCCTTTATAGCTGAAACTAGAGGGTCTACATAAGGGTTGGCAGAACCACATTTTGACTGTGAGGGTTCCTAGGAGCCTTGTGGAACTGAGCTCATTCTGTTTGTAAAAGTGATTGGTAGAAGCTAGCAGGAAAAAATATTAAGCCCTTGGGAAGCAGCAGCTGCTCTGAAAGATTAGAAATAAAAAGGAATAATCTTGTCGCTTATGTTTTACATGTTTAGGTTATGATCTACCACTGATGCGAACTTAATTTGTGGACTAAGATTTTTAGGTGCTGTCTACCTAGCTTTTGAGAAGTCCATAGTTTTCCTAGGCTTATGCTGTACTTTGAAAAAAAAATTATTTACAGTCTTTAGCCTTGGGAATAAGAAACCATTGACACCAACCTTACAGCTTTGGAAAATTAAATTTTTCCCTAATTATGTTCCTGAGTCAACACAAATGGAACTGTTCCAAGGTCAGCTCCAGGCAATGTTGTGAAATAAACAAAACGTGGGTGTTTCTGCCCTCTCTCCTCCATGACCTTTCCTGTCCCTGTGTCCCCCTTTCTCTGCCCTCGCATAGATTGGACGCAGTCATTATGGCACCCCCCGATTTTAGTATTTGCAGTTTAGGGCTAAGCAAAAAAGATTTTCTCTATTTTTAATGGTATTTCTGACGTTAGTACACGTAATGGGGAGGCTGGTTTAGTCGGGGGGAAAAAACTTTCCTGTGGCCCATGAAATCATAACCATCAATGATGAAGAGTTTTGTACTTTACAAAAACACTTTCCAGTGTGATTTCATTTTGTGGGAGACAGTAGCATGGGGTGGTGACAGGCACAGATGTCTGGGTTCATATCTCCGCTCTGCTAGGTACTCACCACATGAGTGCCCTGTACCTCTGCTTCCTCGTCTGCACTGTAAGGGTTGTTCGGAAGATTAAATAAGAGATTGTGTTTACATAACGTAGATCAGGGCTTAGCACATAATCAAAGCTATATAAACGTTGAATATGATGATGATGTCGTACCACCATTTCAGATACACACACACAGACACACGTGGACACACACTCACAATCTTATTTAATCCTTTTAATAGCATTGTGTGATAAGTATCATTATACCTTTTATAGACTGTAGAAATCAAGGCTCAGAGAGGGGTGAAGGAACTAGCTTTGAGGATGATGGTTAGTAAGTTGCAGATCTGAGATTTAAACCCAGATTAGCTGAACCACTGCCCTTGCATCATGCAAAATGAGGACTGTTAGCCTGAAAAGACTGAGTACTTCAGAATTGAAGGATTGATGTTCCCAACTTGAACTCAGACACTGGATATTTCCTAGTAATTCTCTGGGACTTATCTGAGTGGATGCTATTTACTTCTCTTTATTTTCAAAGACCATGAACTTACTCTGTTTCATCCCTTTGAGGAATATGATGTATGAGGCCTGGCTTGCTCAATCAGATTGCTTGGGTGCTGGAATGCCAACTCCTCCTCCTTCTGAAAACCTATTGGCTTAGTGAGGATTTGAACAGCATTTACCTCCCACGGTTATTGTGATTGGCCAGAGAGAAGGCGCCTCGAAAGCTCTTATAGAGAGACAGGCACACAGTATGGAATCTATTTAGGTTATTATTATTACATTATTATTTATTTGCTTTTTAGTAAGAGATGCAATCAAGGTCAATAGAATCCCCATTGTAGCTTTAGATTGCTAGTTTTAGAACCAAGATTCTGAAAATAGCCTTTGGAGTCTGTATAGTTATACCCCCCGGCAAGTTTATTCATGTATTTTTAGCAAATATGAACAAATGTTCATTAAAAAAATGTGTATTGAGTGTCTCTACTCTGCACAGGCCCAGGGATGCAGCAGCATGTGATACAGATAAGGCCTGCTCTGTTGGCATTTATATGCCAGGGAGGGCTGCCTCATGATAGCTGCTATCTCTTCTGAACACAGCTTTCCTTTTCTGCTGCTTCTGTAATAACATACTGAAGCAAACTTCCTGAAAACAAAGCAAAATCCAAGCAACCTACAATCTCCTCTTTCTCCCCACATTCCGCCCAAAAGGGGAGCATCAGATAATACAATCCTGTCCACAGTTTATGCACAGCCATCATTTACATAGTTTTGCTTTTAGTTAGTTCAGAGTATTGACTAAAATCTTTTACTTGCTGCTATTGAAAATAAAGGAGGTACCTGCACGTGTGTGTCTACGGCTGGAGAGGTGCAGCTACCTATGTAATTACACCTAGAATATAACTAGGGAAACAAAACTCCCTTTAACAAAAATAACTCAATGGATTAGGAGTTTCATCTTAAAGTGGGTGAAGACTTCTTTCAAAGATCTGCGGATAAATAAGAAGTTACATTAAAAGCCCCAAATGCCCAGTTTAGTTCCTGAGGTCAAACTGCAAATAAACTATGTCTCAAGAGGAACCGTTAGGGAGAACTTAAAACAAGAAGCAATTTACCTGGCAGTATCCTGGTGCTATGGAAGGAGGAATTCCCTCCAGAAGAGCTGAACCTAGGAGGGAAGTTTACTATGGGATTTGTTCCACTTGTTTAGTGGCATATCAATGACGGAATTGTTAAATACCCACACACATTTATATATCTTTCAAACAAAACACTGCAGTGATAGTCTTCTGTGGGATGGAAGAAGGAAGAATTGAGTATCTTGCTTCAAAAATGATTTCTCTTGGTAATGATTGTGATTTCCTTTGAAATCTTTCTCCTCTCTTTGAACAGATGACCCCAAAGCCATTATTGCCAATCTCACGGTAAGTGTTGCAAGTTGTCCCTTCTCTGCCCTCCGTAGGCCTCTGCCCCTGGAGCAGCCTCCCTCCTGTGTGTGCCTCCCCCGGGGGCGGGAGGAACATTTTCCTCACTGCCCTGCCATCCTGTATATTTGTTTCCTTAAGAGCTTTCAAAACTTCTGGCCTGTGGTCAGCTGCAGGCTCCCTAATGGTCTTGGCAATGATACAAAGGGAGAATATTTGATCCTTCCATTAGAACTGAAAAGTATTCATTCATGATTAAACAAATCTTTACTTTCTCTGAACCAGAGCTGCCCACCCACTCTGCTCTATTGTTCCGGATGCTAGTTAGAGACCTCAATAGCATAAGAGCATCTAATCAGATAAGCCTGAACCCAGGCAGTCCTCCTTGCCCACCGACAACCCAACCCAAACTGCCTGACTTGAAGGAGTCGGGAAAGGCCTTGGAGTGTGAATTGCTCTTAGCAATGGTCTCACCCATCTCCAAAGTTATTTAATCTCCTTTGCATCTATTTCAGTGTGCATTATTTGATGGAAATACATTTCATTTATTCACTAACCTTTTGTTAGGTTTAAAATCTCCTTCAACTTTCTAGAGAGAGAATTTGTAAGAAATTTTTTAAAAGACATTCCATCTAAAGTCTTTTTCCATTTCTATTTCAGTGTAAAAAACCAGATCAGCACTTTAAGCCTTACTTGAAACAGCACCTTCCCAAACGTTTGCACTATGCCAACAACAGAAGAATTGAGGATATCCATTTATTGGTGGATCGCAGATGGCATGTGGCAAGGTAAGTGGCTTATGGGCTGTTTCTGTTTCTCATTTCCACAACCACCTCTTGGCAACTGGAAATATTTTATCAGACTTAGTCATCGCTAAAAGAAATATCAGTTGGAAATCTCCCTGTTTCCAAAGATTTTGTGGGCTGCATAAACAATGCTGAGACAATGTATGTATCTCTATGTTCTGGGTCTCGGCATCGCCGTGTCTCTTTGTAGTCTGTCAGTGTCTGTGTGTGTGTGTGTGTGTGTGTGTGTTTGTGTGTGTATGTGTGTGCCTTTCGTTTTTTGAATTTACATTGTAACCTCTATTCTTACTACTTAAGTCAAAAGCATAAATGAGACCTTGCCCTAGCACATTGGGCTGATTTGATCTCAGTTGATGAGACTTTGCTTGCAGCAATATTCATAGCAGACTTTATTTATTTATTTTATTGATTATTATTTTTTTGAGATGGAGTTTTGCTTTCGTTGCCCAGGCTGGAGTGGAATGGCACAATCTTGGCTTACTGCAACCTTCGCCTCCCAGGTTCAAGCAATTCTCTTGCCTCAGCCTCCCGAGTAGTTGGGATTATAAGCATGCACCACCACGCCCAGCTAAATTTTTGTATTTTTAGTAGAGATGGGGTTTCTACATGTTGGTCATGCTGGTCTTGAACTCCTGACCTCAGGTGATCTGCCCGCCTCAGCCTACCAAAGTGTTGGGATTATAGGCGTGAGCCACCACACCTGGCTACAGTGGACTTTAGAAAATGTTGTTAATGTTAAAAACTCTGTTATTGTGGGAATTTTTTACATTGCTTTAAATATTCCCTATGTTTACCTTCTATTAAACTACAAAAGACTTGGATGTCGAAGAGAAGATTCCTTGCTTTTGAATGTGATCTAGGACATGTCTGGAGGCTCTAACCACTTCCAAAGAGTTAATTATTAAGGATTTATCCATTTTCACACAGACCTGGAAGTAGCTGTTTCCCACTCACTCTTGCCCCAACTTTCTACTTTAGAAAAGTGCTGTGAATTTATCTATCTCAATAATTGAACAACTGCCAAATGCACTCTAGCTAGGTATGAGTTTGCAAGAGAGAAGATAATGAGAAAATGTTGGTCATCTAGAAACTTGTATCAGTATGGAACATTTAGAGAGATACATATGACAAATATATAAATATCGTACTGTAATTTTCTGAGGTGTACTTAGAGTTAAATATGTGGGATCATGAAGAAAGATGTTTGAAGAGCAGGAATTATTGAAGTCCTTACAAATTTATAAGAAAAAAACCAACCCCATCAAAAAGTGGGTGAAGGATATGAACAGATACTTCTCAAAAGAAGACATTTATGCAGTCAACAAACATATGAAAAAAGCTCAACATCACTGATCATTAAAGAAATGCAAATCAAAACCACACTGAGATGCCATCTCACACCAGTTGGAATGGTGAGGAGACAACAGATGCTGGAGAGGATGTGGAGAAATGGGAATGCTTTTACACTTTTGGTGGAGTGTAAATTAGCTTAACCATTGTGGGAGACAGTGTGGCGATTCCTCAAGGAACTAAAAATAGAAATACCATTTGACCCAATAATCCCATTACTGGGTATACCCAAAAGATTATAAATTCTGATTATAAAGACACATGCACACATATGTTTATTGCAGCACTGTTCACAATAGCAAAGACTTAAACTAACCCAAATGTCCATCAATGATAGACTAGATAAAGAAAATATGACACATATACACCATGGAATACTATGCAGCCACAAAAAAGGATGAGTTCATATCCTTTGCAGGGACATGGATAAAGCTAGAAACCATCATTCTCAGCAAACTGACACAGAACAGAAAACCAAACACCGCATGTTCTCACTCATAAGTGGGTGTTGAACAACGAGAACATATGGGCACAGGGAGGGGAGCATCACACAGTGGGGCCTGTCAGTGGGTTGTGGGGGCTAGGGGAGGGATAGCAGGGGGTAGGGGGCTAAGGGAGGATAGCATTAGGAAAAATACCTAATGCAGATGATGGGGTGATGGATGCAGCAAACCACCATGGCATGTGCATACCTATGTAACAAACCTACACATGTACCCCAGAACTTAAAGTATAATAATAAAAAAAAATAGTTGTGGGGAATCCTTATGGAGAATTTACAGGGATGTGACTGAAATTAATTGGCTGAGTATGTTTCCCGAAGGACCTTCTATATAAGGGGCAGCTTAGAAGGGTCGCACTGGTGCAGGTAGTAGGTTCATATGGCAAAGACATGGGAGCTGAGTAGAAGTTAAGGGAAAGATGACATCAATTGGGCAAATTAGTGTAGCCCCAAACCAGGCATATTGGTTAACAATGCACCTTTTAAATTTAACTCTTCTTGCATTGTTGAGGTATTATATGTTGGGATAATATGTCTTATTATCCCAAGCCCTTATTATTCCAAAGGTGGAGACCCATATTGTAGATTTTTTTGTTTTCCCAAAGCGCTTTCAGTGCTATTTACCCATAGGCATTTGGGAAATATTTGTATCAAATAAACATGAAAGGTATTTTGGAAAAGGGTCACATGATACTTTTGCAAAAGGTGTCTTCTGTCACAAAAGAAAAGGTCAGATGGTCTTGATGTCTAGAGAGCAGTATTTCTGGTTTTTTTTTTTTTAATTTCTAAATAGAGATATGATCTGGGTGAGGCCATGCTTTGTTAGATATGTCACGATTACTGTTAGGTTGGCTGCTTAGTTATACTCTAGTTGTATTGTATATTGACAGATTTGCATGCAGACATTTTTATAGAATACAGATCTCTATTCATTGCTTAAACATATTTATTTTAAATTTTAAATTATTATGGGTATATAATAGGTGAGACATCACATATTTTTAAAGTGCATACCATGTCTTGACACTGAGCCTAGGAAGGGGTACACAGAAGTGAACCAGACAAACATGGTCCTAGAGTTGAGAATCTTACAATCTCAAAGCTAGTGAAGCGCTTAGGTAGGCAGACTATGACTTTTGACAAGTGCTCTGCTTGGTGTAAGCACAAGGTTCAAGGAGGGCATTGTGACTTCTGTTCACAGGTCCCCATTTATCCTCCAATGACTGTCATAGAAAAGTCACTTGGAGAAATGAATGACGTCCTCTTTTCATCATCCCAAGAATGACGCCATTAAAATAGAGACAAATAGACTTTCAAAAGCCCCTTTTTAGAGATTCTTTGTACCCTGAAGTTATCTTTTTATCAGAGTAATGTCATGAGAAATCCTAACTGATCATAACATTGTTTTAATTTAGGAAACCTTTGGATGTTTATAAGAAACCATCAGGAAAATGTTTTTTCCAGGGAGACCATGGATTTGATAACAAGGTCAACAGCATGCAGGTATGATGGCAGAACTGTGAATTGAAATTGTGTTTTAGTGATTCTTTGAAAGGATAGGTAATGGTGGTGTGACCTAAATAGAGGAATGCTTCCTACCTAACAATGCTTAACTGTTTTTTTCTTGTCTTTCGGAAGACTGTTTTTGTAGGTTATGGCCCATCATTTAAGTACAAGACTAAAGTACCTCCATTTGAAAACATTGAACTTTACAATGTCATGTGTGGTAAGTCACTCATTTAATCAAAACCATTGAAACAATCTTTAGTTAGTATGTGACCTTTCTCAGTGTCAGAGAAAGAAATGAGGTGTCTATTTTCTGGGATCACCTTCTCTTCTCCACCAAAACTTGTAATTTGCCCATTGGTTCAAAGACAGAATATTATCCCCTTCTAAGGCTTCTTTGTCTTCCTTCAACAGTTGACTAATGGGGCATTTTCACAGTGTTGCTGTTGGCAGCCTGTGGCTGGTCTAACATAGCATTACAGTTTGACACCACTGGTCAGAGACCTGATGAAGCAAGAGTTCTGCACAGAGCCCTCTCCCATCTCCATCTCTCGCACTGCAGCCCAGTTAAAATGTTGCCAGCTTGCATCCTGGCCAGCTATTTATGTGCTCTTAATTATTTTTCTTCCTTGAGCTTCTAGTTGCTGAATGAGGACAACTTTTCCTATTTAGTAAGGGAGTGCCAGTCTGGTGGTTAGAGGGGGAGTCTGCAAGTCGGGTCTCCTGGGTTCTTTTCCCATCTTGGCGGCTAACTCTCCCCTGTGCTGCTTCTGAGCTCAAGCAAATTACTGAATAAACACTTGGCAACCATTCACTTGCTATGAAATCAGCCTGTTCATTGCTCAGTGCCACTTCAGGGGATGGGGCCAAAGACTCCTCATGTCCCCACACTTCTGTGGAGTCATTAGAGGGCAGACTTCTAGTTACTTAATATGATTATAAGTCTTATTTCAAAACATGGTGTTAAACAGTCCCAGAGACATGCAGAAAAACAGTGATGGTGACACTGATAGTCCTTGGGTTGTAACTACCACAGATACAGGCAATAGTTGATCAAAGCCTAGTTCCTTCACTCTTTCTTTCTGGGATTCTATTAAATGGTTAAACAACGAACATGGCTATTTCAGAAAGCTGTGGAAAGATGTAGTCAGTCCAGGGTGGTTCAGGAGGTAATGAGGAGGTGTCTGTCATCTAAATTTGGTTTTGTCCAATTCTGATTTGTGTTCAGAGTTTTCAGATACATAGAAGGTGAAGGGTTTTAAATCTTACCATATCTCATCAAAAAAATGTAAGAAGCACCTGCCTCTTTTTCTTACTTTTCATTAGATCTCCTGGGATTGAAACCGGCTCCTAATAATGGGACCCATGGAAGTCTGAATCATCTTCTGCGTACTAATACCTTCAGGCCAACCATGCCAGAGGAAGTTACCAGACCCAGTTATCCGGGGATTATGTACCTTCAGTCTGATTTTGACCTCGGCTGCACTTGTGATGATAACATAGAGCCAAAGGTAGAAATAATCTTTATGTTTATTGTGGAGGAGTTTGTTGGGTGGCCAACAGTGTTGGCAGTGGAACTTTCTGTGACAGTGGACGTGGTCTATAGTTACGCTGTTCAAAATAAGAGCAAAATGTGTGACTGAGGAACTAAAATTTTTATTTCATTACTTTATAATTAAAGAGCCCTATGTGGCTTGTGACTACCATATTGAATAGCACAGGTAAAGACCGTGAAAGACAAAAAGTAGAATTCATGTTGCTATTCTGTGGAGTCCCAGTTCTCAATCAAAATCTTTTTCTGTTTTTTCAACTGTGGATCACATGTCTATTAGTCATGGTCCCAATAGGAAACAGGTGGCCCATATAGAAGAGGCTTTGAAAGAGAGTTTAGACCAGGCGCGGTGGCTCATGCCTATAATCCCAGCACTTTGGGAGGCCAAGGCAGGTGGATCACTTGAGGTCAGGAGTTCCAGACCAGCTTGGCCAACATGACAAAACCTTGTTTCTACTAAAAATACAAAAAAATTAGCTGGGGCATGGTCTCGCATGCCTCTAACCCCAGCTACTGAGGGGGCTGAGGCAGGAGAATCACTTGAACCCAGGAGGCGGAGGTTGCAGTAAGCTGAGATCATGTCACCGTACTCTGGCTTGGGTGACAGAACAAGACTTCATCTTAAAAAAGAAAAAGAGAGACTTTAAAGGAATTGTTTCAGTCATATTTAATGAGTAATTTACAAAGGCCGAGCAGGGTGGATGGAATTCAATGAGGAGTGGTGAATTGCCCTGGAGTTTGCATGGTACCCTCCAAGGCTTGAAGGGTGAAGGGAGGGAGTAAGTTTCCAGAGCATGGAGAGAGAGAGCTGAAGAGGAAGGAACTATTGTATTTGGCCAATGAGTGCAGCTGAGCATTGCAACCCAGCAAGGAGCTGCCCTCGTCTCCCTCCCTGTACTTCCTTTCAAATGTTTCCCATTGGTAGGGCCCAACAGGGAGCCACAGGGCAGGTTTGCTCTGGGAGGTTGCAACAGGGATGCGATGGGGGTGCAAACAGAGACTACTCCCACACACACTATGTTTGGATGGTTTCTCTTATTCCTTTTTTGAGATGGAGTCTCGCTCTGTTGCCCAGGCTGGAGTGCAGTGGTGCAATCTCAGCTCACTGCAACCTCTGCCTCCTGAGTTCAAGCGATTCTCCTGCCTCAGCCTCCCAAGTAGCTGGGATAGCAGGCACGTGCCACCATACCCGGCTAATTTTTGTAGTTTTAATAGAGATGGGGTTTCACCATGTTGGCCAGGCTGGTCTTGAACACCTGACCTCAGGTGATTCTCCTGCCTTGGCCTCCCAAAGTGCTGGGATTATAGGCATAAGCCACCGTGCCTGGCATTATATATTTATTAAATAATGTATGAAGTAATCTTTTGTATAGTTTCTGAAAAAAACCCATACTATAGTTTTGCATGTTGTAAAATTTTTAATAAATGCTGTTATACTGTATATATCCTGCAATTATTTTGTTTATCATTATGGTTTTTTGAGACTTAGGTATAAGTCTCAAAAACATAAAGTTTTAGCTCGCTTATTTTTACTGCTAATACAGTGATTAATATTTAATTGTATAAATATACCAGAAGGATTTTTTTCATTTTACTACTTGAGAACACTTAGTAATGTGTAAATGTTACCTCTTACAACAATGTTGCCACAGACATTACTGGAAGTGTCTTCTGGTCCACATATGCTAGGATATATGGTGAAGGGTAGACTTGCTGACCATGATGTTTCAGAATGGCTTCAGAGTTGTTACTTTTTAGCTTTGGTGAAAAGTGATTTCATAATTTGTGGATCACTTTAGTGTGCCTAGAGATTAATCTGAAACATTAGGCCGGGTGCGGTGGCTCAAGCCTGTAATCCCAGCACTGTGGGAGGCCGAGGCAGGCGGATCACGAGGTCAAGAGATCGAGACCATCCTGGTCAACATGGTGAAACCCCGTCTCTACTAAAACTACAAAAAATTAGCTGGGCATGGTGGCGCATGCCTGTAATCCCAGCGACTCAGGAGGCTGGGGCAGGAGAATTGCCTGAACCCGGGAGGCGGAGGTTGTGGTGAGCCGAGATTGCGCCATTGCACTTCAGCCTGGGTAACAAGAGTGAAACTCCGTCTCAAAAAAAAAAAAAGAAAAAAAAAAAGAAAAAAAAAGAAATGTTTAGGCGCTGTCCTAATTAACTTACATATATATGCCCAGATAGTCATCTGTACTAACATGAGAAATTGGTACCATGATTATCCACAGTTTTAAGGAAAGGAAACATAGATTGAAGGTGTTTTACGAACATAGAACTGCTAGAAGTGGAGCCTAGAATGTCAATTTCAGAGAAAATGGCAATTCCTCAAATGAGTGTATGATGTGAATGGAGTTGGGCGTTCTCCTTTGAATTTAACAGGGCTCCTAAGTAGACAGAAGGGCATAGGAAAGAAACAATATTTCTGATTTACTTTCTTTTTTCCTTTACTGGTTTTCACACATGAAGAACAAGTTGGATGAACTCAACAAACGGCTTCATACAAAAGGGTCTACAGAAGGTAAGGGGTTGATGGAAAATAATCAGATAAGGTTTTTCTAGTTTTCAAAAATTGAAGAGGCATATTCTGTACATTATAGTGTAAGCATGATATTTTTTAAAAATAAAATTGGTATTGCAAAAATATATTGGTATTGCATAAAATTGGTGACTTTCATACCTATCTGGCAAAGGGTATTGGTTTATTGCATGCACACGAGATGCCAGCTGTGTAATAGAAAGCTTCCAATAGCTTCCCCCACCCCCCAATAGCTTTTAAGCCCTCTGAAAAATACGCAATCCATTTTGTATCTGATGGGTCATAAGTTAAGGCACCATAGGGCACTCCTATGAAGGGAATGGTAGTCACAATGATGAATAATAGCAGCTGGTACTTATATTGAAGCTATCTACCTCGAGAGTCAGTGTATATATTGTGATAGGGAGAGATACACAGAAGGAATCAAATCAGAACTCCCCCGTCACATGAAGGATCATCTCGAGCCCTAACTCTTATTTTATGTGCAATGATAACAAGCACATATTAGTGAACTTTTGCAAGCTTGCGATATGACCAAAGGAAAAAAAATCTCAGTGATTTGTACTAAGATGCCTTTCTTGCTTCCATTTCAGTATGCTGGCTATAGGCCAAGGACAGCTTTGCCCCATGTGTATTCTTTATTCTGGAATCCAGGCTGAAGGAGTAGCTTCCATCAGAGACATACCCCGCTCTTGGCAGAGGGAAAAGTGGCAGAACGGTGCATTGGGTCTCAATGCCTCTGCTTTTTTTTTGAGACAGAATCTCACTCTGTCGCCCAGGCTGGAGTGCAGTGGCACGATCTCAGCTCACTACAACCTCCACCTGCTGGGTTCAAGTGATTCTCCTGCCTGAGCCTCCTGAGTAGCTGGGACTCCAGGCGCGTGCCACCATGCCCAGCTACTTTTTGTATTTTTAGTAGAGACAGGGTTTCACCGTGTTAGCCAGGATCATCTTGATCTCCTGACCTTGTGATCTGCCTGCCTCGGCCTCCCAAAGTGCTGAGATTACAGGTGTGAGCCACCCTGCCCAGGCTGCTTCTGCTTTTAGAAAGCATTTGTCACTCCATTCATAGTTTGCTAGCCAAAGCTAAGCATATGTTACCCATGGTGTAGGGAAGTCTGTTTTCTCCACAGGGACCCTATCCTGCAAGTCATGTGGCAATGGGTGGAGGCAGTACATAATTAGGAACAATAACACGATCCACCGTACAAGTTCTTTTTTTCCGATTTTTTTTCTTTTTTTCTGATTTTGAAGTTTTACAGAATTGAAGGAAAACAGAAGGGGAAGGAAAGCCTCCTATACATGTTACTCAAGTAGATAGGATAGCATGTTGAAACAGCCAGGAAATGACTAAAAGTTTATTTAAAACACAGATAGAATTCAAGCATAGCAGCCACAGTCATGCAGCAAAGATGAATGTGGTCCAATTCTCCTGAGAGCATCACTTGAGTTATTAGCTTACATATGGTCCTGTTTGTCATATGTGTGCTTTCCAATCTGATTAAGTAGAGCTGAGGAAACTGGTAGAAGATTTGATTTACTTGACTTATTTTTCCTCTTTTAAAGATCTTCACCTGCCTCCTTCTTCCTTTTCTGTATCTCCACCATCCCACTTCTCCCTCTGATCACAGACCACACAGACTCTGGCATAGAACTGAATGAACCTGACTTTGAAGATAGGCCATTGTTGGTGGAAGGCACACAGATCCTTCACAACCTCTGCAAGTGATTTGCAATGTTCGACACCTAACATCTAGTGGATGACAGCGTCATTATAATGAGAACAATTAGAACATTGCCAGAGTCAAAAGATGGGGAGTCTCATGATTCAAATTTTTTCAGATATTTAGTCACCAAGGCAGAGAAATACTACCCAGATGCTTCTCTTCTAAAAGTCACTAATGAAATGAATTATAGTACCTTCTATTAGACTCCCATGTTTTCGCTGATTCAAAGTCTGACTGTTCATGGTACTAAAGCATTTCTGTCTGAGAAAAACATTCCTGCATTTAATTTGTCTTGTCATATGGGGACATATGACAAAACCAGTCCCGTAATTCAGTATAAACAATAACTGTATCAAGGCTTTTAAAGTAGTTTGTAAACCTAAACTTCCATACAGATGTAAAGTTGTACTCTTTTCATTATTAGTTTTTAAAACACAGATATAAGTAGTTGATGCTTTTCAGAATACGTTATATGTTACACACACATCACTTGTAACATTCACATGTGGCTGTTTCAGTGTGATATGCCATAAAATCACTCATACATCCATACAAAATACATGAGTAAAAGCTGAACATATCAATTCAGCATAAACAGCAACAGGGCGCCGTGGCTCACACCTGTAATCCCAGCACTTTGGGAGGCCGAGGTGGGAGGATCACCTGAGGTCAGGAGTTCAAGACCAGCCTGGCCAACATGGTGAAACCCCATGTGTCCTAAAAAAAAAATACGAAAATTAGCCGGGCAGTGGTGGTGCATGCCTGTAATCCCAGCTACTTGGGAGGCTGGGGCAGAAGAATCACTTGAACCTGGGAGGCAGAGGTTGCAGTGAGCTGAGATAGCACCACTGCACTCCAGTCTGGGCGACAGAGCAAGACTCTGTCTCTAAATAAATAAATAAATAACCTCAAACTTCAGAGCATAAAAATAAGAGACATCTTAGTGAATCACTGACTCTCAGGGCTATAAGGAGCTATAGTTAGTAAGATCACATCTTCATTGCTCCGCTCAGAGTAGAACATGAGTGTCTTGTTTATGTCACTGAAGTATCTTTTTATACCTCTGAAGCTTAAAGTTTATGTATTTCTGTGGAAACGAGCCCTCATGGATTCATTCAGCAAGCATTTGTTGAGTACTGACACTGGGGTGACACTGGTTGCTCTGAGACGACTGTACCACTGATAGTTTCTAATTCATGGCTTTAAAGTAGTGGCATAAAATGTTAGAGGGGAATGTAGAATAGCATGAGCTATTCTAAGACTGCTCATGGCCTAGTGGCACCAGCCTTTAATGTTACAAGAAAGTCTTCAAAAGTAATTGTCTTATTAGGTGCAATGCATTTCCTTGCTTAGATGCTGGCGTATGTATAAACTTCAGTGCTCTTCTGTCGCTCTCTCTCTGTCTTTGTCTCCTTTTGTGTTCTATGTCGGTCATTTCTTCAGTGGCAAAGTGATGTTTCCTTGGTCTGAGTTCTTTCAGGCCTTATAAAGTTTCCTGTGCCATAAATTTGGCCTCCCATCTGAAATATTCAGTGTCTGCCCTACTAGAGGAGAACCTTGTGAATGTAAACCACCATGTGTGTGAGCACACCTGTATTATGCTCAGGGGAATGACTTTCCCTTTCTAGGCACTTTTGAATGCGTAGCAAGGCTTTTAAAGTAGTTCGTAGACCTAAACTTCTATACAGATGTAAAGTTGTACTCTTTTTATTATTAGTTTTTTAAAACACAGATATCAGTAGTTGATATTTTTTCAGAATACGTTATGTGCTATACACACGTCACTTGTAAGATTCACATGTGGCTCTTTCAGTGTGATATGCTATAAAATCACTCATACATCTGTACAAAATACATGAGTAAAAGCTGAATGTACCAGTAGTGAAACCACCGCAGGGATATCTGTGATAAACAAGGTATATTAAGTTAATCTTGGGCAATATTTTGCTGTAAATATTTAAATTGTTATGGAATAAAATCCTGTACTAAATAGAGAGTAAGAAAAATGTAATCCTCAAAAATGACGATCTTAACTGTTTACTAAGCTTTAATATTTCTAGATATGTGGTAGACTCCAGATCTTAATTGCATGCCTGGTGTTACTTCTGGATCTCATATACCTAATGTCTTGGCAGACTTTTCATGCAATGAAAACTCATTTCCTTGTGGCGTTGAGTCAATGGAAGAGTGAATGAATGAAAAGAAAATTTTTAAAAATCTCTTGTAGTAAGCAATTCTGGCACTATAGTCAAGTATAATTTTCACCTTAGTGTTTTCTCTGTTTGTATTGCTGTAAAAATGTTTCACATTTTCTTAGGTTAGCACTCACCATCATCTTTGTGAAAAAGGAATTAGAAATAATTTTAACACCTATGTGCGGTTGGCTCCTTATCATACACAATAAGAAGTTAGTTTGGATAGAAAAATGATTTAAACATGGCCTGGTGTGGTGGCTCACGCCTGTAATTCCAGCACTTTGGGAGGCCGAGGCGGGCAGATCACCTGAGGTCAGGAGTTCGAAACCAGCCTGACCAACATGGTGAAACCCCATCTCTACCAAAAATACAAAAATGAGCTGGGCTTCATGGCATCCATCTGTAATTCCAGCTACTAGAGAGACTGAGGCAGGAGAATCACTTGAACCCAGGAGGTGGAGGTTGCAGTGAGCCAAGATTGCACCATTGCACTCCAGCTTGGGCAACAAGAGCAAAACTCTGTCTCAAAAAAAAAAAAAAAAAAAAAAAAAAAAAAAAAAAAAAAAAAAAAAAAAAAAAAAAAAAAAAAAAAAAAAGAAAAAAAAAAAAAAAAAAAAAAAAAAAGAAGGAAAGAAAAAATAGAAAGAAAAAGTACTTAAACACTAGTAATTCTTGTTAACTTTAAAGCAGAGTCTTGAATATGGCTACAGAGGGAACATCATCTTTAGCTCTTGTCAGTTCTGGAATGTTTCTCATTTGTGTTATTTCTTTGGAGATATCAGTTGTTCTAGAGAAAGGAGGAGATACACTCACTCCTGCTTCTGAATGTTTGTGTCTGTGTGTGTATCTTTGTGTTTTGGGGAATACTTGGAAGAAGTCAAAACATAGTAATTGTTTATAGTAGAATACAAGATGAATTTGATGGTAGACGGAAGTTTACCAACTTTTACTTAGTATTATTCTTTGCCAGTTTCGAGGTAGAGCACATGCCCTTTACTAAACAGTGCAGCTGCAACTGCTACAGCTGCAGCTACTTTGGGACAAGACTAGACAAGGCACTTTACATAGTTTGCCTGAAAACAGTGCAACATTCCAAGGAGATATGAAACTTTGGGAGTTACAGAGTACCAGAACTATAAAGAGCTGAGATTAGATTTGAACTCAGCTTTATATGACACTGAAGCCCATGTGCTTTCATCTGAAAACGCTTCTTATTCTAAGAGCGGGAACAAAACGAATATGTCAAAAGGAAATTTTGTTTCTCATGTACATTTTGTGACCTGAGCAGAGAGACTTTTTGCTCAATGACAAAAAAAAATTGTATATCAATGTTTGGAAGTTATTTCTGAAATACTAGATGCTTTGATATAAACCACTGTCCTCATTAGCTTCTCAGTAGGCATTACTCAGGCAGGGCTCATGCCCGGAAGTAGTTGGATCTTCATTCTCATTTGCCCTCCATAAGATAACCCAGCAGCCAACACCCAACTGGAGACCACCCAAAAGGCCAAGGAGAAGAATAATGGCCCAGGGGGATGGAGGCCTAGGATTCTAGTGCTGCTAGGCAGCTAAATTATTATGCACAAATCATAAACCTCCAGTTCTTTCATCAGTAAGTAAATGATACTACTGATCTGCCCAGTGTACCTTTCAGGGTAACATTAGATAGGTCATATGTAGAAAGCCAAGATCTAAAAATATATATATATATATATATATATATATCATTAACTTATCAACAAGTGTTTGCCAAGTAGAGAAAATATGATTGGCCTTGTTGGAGACGGAGGATACAGGGGTGAGTAAAACAGATGAAGTTCCTGTCCTTGTAAAGTGATTGTTCTGTTGTAGGATTTATCCAGTTGATAAATTATAGCATAATGTTTTCAGGGTTGGGGAAAGAAAGGACAGGGCACCAAAGAGAGGCCTTGAATCAAATCTCAGAGGAGGTTGAAATGGCAGCAAATGATAATAAGCACTTGTAAGGCAAAGAGGAGAAAGTCTGCAGGAAAAGGAAAGATCTTGGGTAGAGATTTTGTGGTAAGATTTAAGAGCATATTATTGTGGGAGTGAATGTTTAAAAAAAAAAACGCAAAAGAGGAGAGATTTTCATGTGGCTCTCAAGTCAGCCTGCTCATCTGTGGGAATAGGAATCAGGAAGCTGAGGAGGGAAAAGGAACACAAACGCTAGTCTCTGCGACCCGAATTTGGAAGACAAAAAGAATGAGTGCTGGCGAAGTCCACACCACTAAAAAGATTGGCCTCACAGTATTTTGCCAAATGTGGTATCTGGAGGAGAACCTTGGCGTGTACCAAAACTGCTGGAGACACTATTGTAAACAGAGAACTGGGGTGTGGAATGAAGGCTCTGTCTGGAATTCCGTGACAGGAATTCCCAGGCTGGGAAGAAGACCAGGTTATACTAGATCCACTTTGCGAAATCCTGGAAACATTGCAAAAGCAGAGGCTTGCAGGCTAGTCTCCAGGGTTGCTGGTCTTGAGATAAAGATCTCAATGTGTGCAGAGAACACGATTCAACTACATTTTGTGGCTTCAGTTTTTGCTCAACAAAAACGCACGGGTGGCTCCCCCTAGATGCCATAAAGACTAGCAGAGTCAAGCTATGCCTCTGAACTGTGATTCTTTGATACTTTGATAAACTGAAAAAATAAAATCTAAATTTTGATTCTGGACCTTAAAATGTATGTTTCTTACTGAAGAGATTATTTCCTCTTTTTCTTAGATGAGGCTATTAAGCTCCAGGAAGACCCAAGTAGATTTTTTGGGTCATTCGGGACCTTGGTTAGATTTTTAGGAGGCTGTGAAAACCACTGTATTTTTTTCCCCTTATTATGCTATTTTTGCTCAGTAACAATTGAGAAAAGGGAAGTCAGATAGTGATATTTTTGTTACAGCTGTGTGCCAAAACCTGCAGTTATGACAATAACTTGGAAGCTGTGGAACCCAGATTTCTGAAGCAAGCTGAGTCTATATATGTAGAGCATTAGGGTGAGTAGAGATGAAAAAGCTTTATTGAGGAAACTTTTCGGGAGAAAATGAATCTCTCTCTCTCTCTCTTTTTTTTTTTTTTTTTTTTTTTTGAGATGGAGTCTTGTTCTGTCACTCAGGCTGGAGTGCAGTAGCAAGATCTTGGCTAACTGCAACCTAGCCTCCCACGTTCAAGTGATTCTCCTGTCTCAGACACCCAGGTAGCTGGGATTACAGGCGTGCGCTACCATGCCTGGCTAATTTTTGTATTTTTAGTAGAGACGGGGTTTCACCATGTTGGCCAGCTGGTCTTGAACTCCTGACCTGAGGCGATCTGCCCGCCTTGGCCTCCCAAAGTGGTATGATTACAGGCATGACCCACTGTGGGAGATATAAAACTTTGGGAGTTACAGAGTACCAGAACTATAAAGAGCTGAGATTAGATTTGAACTCAGTTTTATATGACACTGAAGCCCATGTGCTTTCATCTGAAAATGCTTCTTATTCTAAGAGTGGGAACAAAAAGAATATGTCAAAAGGAAATTTTGTTTTTCATGTACATTTTGTGACCTGAGCAGAGAGACTTTTTGCTCAATGACAAAAAAAAATTTGTATATCAATGTTTGGAAGTTGTTTCTGAAATACTAGATGCTTTGATATAAACCACTGTCCTCATTAGTTCTCAGTAGGCATTACTCAGGCAGGGCTCATGCCCAGAAGTAGTTGGATCTTCATTCTCATTTGCTCTCCGTAAGATAACCCAGCAGCCAGCACCCAGCTGGAGACCATCCAAAAAGCCAAGGAGAAGAATAATGGCCCAGGGGGATGGAGGCCTAGGATGTGCTCGAAGGAGAAAATGAATCTTAAGATATCTCTGCCCCTCTTGGACCCCTCACCTCACCCTTTCCTCTTCATGTCTCTTCCCTGAGGGCTGAATATTCGTCATGCACTTTCGAGAGTAAGAAGGGACACTCTTAAGAATTATACCAGGGCAACAGGCATAAAATGGGACATGGGGCCAGCCTGGTTTAACTTCATATGTTCCGTGAAGGACTTAATGCTGCCACCTCCACCCCATTTCCAGCATTTGTCATCCTCTGCATTCCCATCACACTCTGTAGCTATCTTTGATACGGGCAGACCACATGGCATCTGTTGCTTGTGCCATGTTTGTGTCTCCCATTGACTCGTGAGCTCATTGAGGGTAAGAGCTCTATCTTAACCATCTTTGCCCAGTACCTCCATTCTACAGCCCAAGGTCTGGCACAACCAGGGTGCTCAGTGTTTGATGATGAAGAATAATGGATAAATTTGGAAGGAGATAGGTGACAGATGTGGGCAAGACTAGAGTCGTTATTTCTGGTAGAGGGAATGGAAATAACATACATGATTAGTGTAATGTTGCTAACGATTATGAACAGAGTGTTGCAAATACATTAGCCTTTCTGGAATAGAGTGTTACGCTGAATTCCTAGAAATGAGGAGGATTTAGAGGAAAACCCAGAGTTAGTGGAGACTATAGATTGTCTGAGACTCGTTTCCTGGTTGCTCTAGGGAGGGATATTGTGTATCCGAACATGGCCGCTATTTTGTTGTCCCCCTAAAGGAATTGATTAGATGCCAAGCTTGAATTTGAGTTTAGAGCCAAGCTTGAATTTGAGTTTAGAGGACTGTGTGTAGTAACCGTGAAAACTTGAATGATAAAAAGAGAATAGCTTCTCAAAGAATTTTGATACTTCTGCTTCCAGCTGAAACCAGGAAATTCAGAGACAGCAAAAATGAAAACAAGGAAAACATTAATGGAAATTTTGAACCTAGAAAAGGTTTGGTTTGGGTTTTGAAGGAAAGTCTGGGTTGTTTAACTGCTCCCAAGTACTACTGTTATGATTTGCTGACATTTTATTTATTATATTTCATTTATTTAATATTGTCAGATTATGTTCTAATCCTTAGGGGCGGGTTCCCAAATTTGGCAGCTTAACTAAGGCTTCTACATTTACTGCAATGCTGGAGCAGCCAAACTACCCAGAACAGGCTTGTGTTGTAATAGTGTGAGCTGCTTTGTCTCAAATCAGCAGTTTAGAATGGTAAGACTTTAATTAAAGCAACATGTATACATAATTTAATAAGTGTTTTTCAGAACTGGTTTTCTCTAGTAGAAAAAAATAGTATAAGAATTTTTGTTTATTTATTTATCATGTAAGGAATTGTGAATTGCCTAAACCTCTAAATATTTTGGTCTGTAGGGCCCCAAATTTCCAAGTATCTATGGAAATTTTGACTTTAGCCTATCCAAAGTGGGCAGATCAAGCTTCAGATATTTATTGCAGAGTGTGTAATAAAGATTTGCATACTGAACTCCCATCTCTTCTTCCTCAAAGAGTAACATTTCAGACCTTTTTTTCCCTAAGAAGAGAGCTTTCCTTTGGAGGTCTGAATCTGCACTGGGGGTCTTAATTGAGTTCTTTGGTAACTAATGAACTTTCCTCTTCTGTATTTAGAAGACTGTCTTGAATGCCCACCTTTTTAAACTATACATGTTCCTTTAAGTTCTTACCTAAAGAGTTTTCCTCCATATGACAAAGCTGCTTACTTTAAATGCTCATTACTACTCACTTTTTATGCTGGAGGAATGCATATTTGAGTTGCAGTTTGCATATAATGATCAAAGTGTGCCTTCTTCTTAATTAAATCATTGGTGAACCCGACAAGCCTTTTCAGGGGTCAAAATAATGAATTCTACAAAAATTCAATGCTATTGGCTTTCCATTCAGCTGAATCATTTCAAAATTACATTATATAATGTTTCATTTATATACAAATTGTAAATTCTTTACAACTAAAAAAAGCATTACATAAAAACAGCACTTACATTATGGTTTTGATAACTGTAAGGCTTGACCCCTGCTTAGGTGATCAGATTAACCAGAAAAGTGCTAGAAAAACTAATGTGATTAAATTAAGGAGAAAGTGCGATATTAATTAGTTAGCTAGCATATTTTAGGTAACTTGACTCTTCCAATATTTCTTTTAACGTTTGATATAAAATCTAATACGCATCTAACAGTTTTTTTCTTTCTTTCTTAGAGAGACACCTCCTCTATGGGCGACCTGCAGTGCTGTTTCGGACGAGATATGATATTTTATATCACACTGACTTTGAAAGTGGTTATAGTGAAATATTCCTAATGCCACTCTGGACATCGTATACTATTTCCAAACAGGTTATTGAGAAAACTGGGTTTTATATTCTTTATTTTATTACAATCCTCACGTTGATGCAGTGATTGTTTGCTTCACAGAATTTTGTCATAGAAAATATTTTATTTTTTCTTAATGAAAGAAATCCTGTGTTGGATTTATTGTAAGATATTTTGAATAAGTCTTTATTCAATATTCTGGTAATTCCATGGGAATATGTTAAACACTGAAGGGAGATCGCTAATTCTTTCATTTTCTTTCACTCCACTTAAGTCATTGCCCAATAGTTATGGAAACTGCCAAGGTTTGTTTGTTTATTTTAATAGACCTTATTTTTTAAGAGCAAATTTTATTTCCCGGCAAGATTGAGTGGAAAGTGCAGAGCTCCCACATACGCACCCCCCTCCAACCTCCCCCACTGTCAGCATCTGGTTTTTAATTTTCTTTTTGAGACCGAGTCTTGCTCTGTCTCCCAGGCTGGAGTGCAGTGGTGCGATCTCAGCTCTCTGTAACCTCCGCTTCCTGGGTTGAAGCGATTCTCTTGTCTCAGCCTCCCAAGTAGCTGGAATCACAGGCATGCACCACCACACCTTGCCAATTTTTGTATTTTTAGTAGAGACGGTGTTTCACCATGTTGGTCAGGCTGGTCTTGAACTCCTGACTTCAGGTGATCTACCTGTCTTGGCCCCCCAAAGTGCTGAGATTATAGGCATGAGCCCTACACCTGGCCCTGGTTTTTTAATAAAAGTTTTATGTTGAGGTTTCAGTTTTGATGAAGATATATATATATATATATATATCTCATCTTCATCAAAGATGAAGATATATATATATATTCCTGACAAATTATATGTCAGGAATTAGAAAATGGTATTTGGCAGTTGAGGCATGTTTTAAATTTTTTTTTCTTTAATTGATTTTATTTTTTTACATAAAAAGTTCAGTAAAAATTGGATAAAGTAAAGTGATTTTAAGCAGTAAATCAATCTTATCAACATAGCACAAGGCTGGCTGAAACCACAAGGCAGCCTGCTTCGGAATATTTACATGATAACAAATTAAACCTTGTAGGAGAACTTAAACTGTCCTTACAAATTCTTCCTGTGATCCTAGCATGTAGAGGCTAAAAGCAAAACGAAAACCAAACAAAAACCAGAAAAAAACAAATTATTTTCAATATATTCACATATACATTAAAATATAATACAGATCATCAGGGTAAAGGGTTGTGGGTGTTAAATTTTTTAATACAAAGGAAGAGAACACTTCTACTGCCCAAATACAATTTATTGCTAATTTGTAGTGTGTGCATATATTATGTTCTTGTATATTCTATATACATACACACACACACACATATATGCATACAGATAAATAGTCAATTTAGAGGAGGTACATCTATATTATTTCTAAGGGTGTTATTTTATAAATTATCTTCCATGAGATCCTATTTATTACTTCAACAGTAGGATTTCTACTTTATGTTCTGCTTTCTATATTGTTTTACTTAAGACTTTGATAAAGATAGCTCTGTTGATTAAAAAAAAGTTTGAAAATTTGTGGCTTACTATACTTAAAACTAAGGGCTTTTAAAAAGAAGTCAGACTATCAAAGATTAAAAAAAAAAAAAAAAGGAGTCAGGCTATCAGAATACAAGCTATAGGAGAAGCCAGAGGGGGTTTGATTTCGGCTGTTCATAACAGAGCCACGGCATTGCTGAGTGCCTCTGACTCTCACGCAGGCTGAGGTCTCTGCTATTCCTGAGCATCTGACCAGTTGTGTCCGGCCTGATGTCCGTGTTTCTCCAAGTTTCAGTCAGAACTGTTTGGCCTACAAAAATGATAAGCAGATGTCCTATGGATTCCTCTTTCCTCCTTGTAAGTTACAGAGTATGAATATCTGATGCCTCTAGAGGGATGTTATGCTGTGCATTCTTGGTATTTAGAATTTCAGTGGCTTGGGTTTTCTGCAAGAGAGGGTACTCAAAAGATTATAGAAATGAACATTTATGGGATCCTTCCAAAATCAGCCAAAAAGTGACTAGCTTTCAAAAAATCCAGGTCTCCAGGGGAATTCTAATGTGCAAGGGAATCTTCTGTGTCCCCACTTACATCATTAAATGACAATCTGAAAAGGAAACAGTGAATCATTAAGACGCTAGTCCTTTATGTAAACTATAGAGGGGATTTCTTGATTTCTTAAGATTACCTGAGGTCAGGTGTGAGCCACCACTGTAATTCCAAAGTAATCCCAGCACTTTGGGAGGCCAAGATGGGAGGGTTGCTTGAGTCCAGGAGTTTGAGATGAGCCCGGACAATATAGCAAGACCTTGTCTCTATAGAAAAATTTAAAAATTAGCTCAGCATGGTGGCACATACCACAGACCCTGATAGTCGGGAGGCTGAGGTGGGAGGATCCTTTCAATCTGGGAGATTGAGGCTACAGTGAACTGTGATAAGGCCACTACACTTCAGCCTGGGTGACAGAGCAAGATTCCATCTCAAAAAAAAAAAAAAAAAAACTGAAGCCCTTAAACCATCTCTCATTACCTTGATGACTTTTTTTTTAAGTCTAAATGGCACTGATGAAATCAAAGAATTTTTTTACCTAACGTTGGTAGGCTCAAGAAGTAGATAGTAAGAAAAAACATTTTAAATGGCTTTTGGGAGAGAGCTATTGAGTGAAGAAGAGATTGAGTGGGAGGGGAGTAAGGAGATGTATAAAGCAGTTAGAAGTAGGAATAGATTCATTTACTTCATGTTGTTTGGACCATTTAAGAAAATTCCTTTTTTATTTTTAACTGATGTAGATTTTGGTAAATAATATATACTATTTGTTTTCCTAATGTTTAGATCTAAGCTCTTCACCAGAGGCTAAATATGATGCATTCCTTGTAACCAATATGGTTCCAATGTATCCTGCTTTCAAACGTAAGTCTACTATTTACCTGATACACTGTTATTTATGAAAATAAACATTTATAAATTTACCCCTTACCTTTTCTACTCTCTATGTTAATTTTAATAAGAATACTTTTTTAGCCTTTATAATTTTTGAGGACCTTTCATGCAAACTTCTAACTGTTGATCCAAAATTTAAGTCTGTGAGGGAGGTTGGCTAGTAGTTTATCCCTTATAATTAAAAAATTGATATAACAAAAAGTGACCACAGGTCATACATGGTAGAAACTGAACTAACCCAAGTTTGTGTTTTTCTTGTAATCTGGTTATTTTTATTTCAATGCTTATTGTTTTAATGGTTAAAAAGGGTCTTCACTGTATTTTGAAGGCTAATTGATATTTAACAGCATCTATATTTATTTGTTCAGCATTACAGTAAAAGCCAGTGGCACCTCTTCCTTTTGGGTTGATGACATATTCTGAATGTTGACCCTGAAACCCAGTAAGAGCCAAAAGTGTCTTCTGAATCATCAGAGTATTTATTTCAGATGGTTTTAGTGCTATACCAATTATTATTTTGGTTTCTTTGAACACTTGTAATTTCTTTGTACCTGACATATATATTTGTGGATGCTAGTGAAGTAAAGAATTGTATAGGCACAATGAGCTTGGGCCCAAAAAACCAAATCCCTGGAGTGTGACCACAGGCTGTATGATCATAGAAATATCATTAAACTTCTCATTTATAAAATTAAGAGATTTGATTGCATGACCTCTAAGGTCTATATGGATTTCTCACTTAATTATCCAATGGCCAAAGCAATTCATTTTTTGTTTCTTTAACTATTCATTTGCGTATCCATCCATCCATCCATCCATCCATCCTTCTATCTATCCGTGTGTTCAAAGATAGAGTCAGCCTTATGAAGTAGCTTTTACCATTTTTCAGTACATTTGTAGTGAACAGACCTTACATTGTTATGGGAAAGGTAGGAAAAGGAAGCACCTCTATGTACTTCAACTTGCTGGAGGAGGTTTAGGCTGTGTTGCAGGACTCTCAGGGCTGAAAGGGAGTCTCAAAATAGAAATGGGTGATTGTGGAGTGTCAACTACAGTGACAGGCCTCTGCAGCTTAATACTGGTGAAAAGGGCCACACGGTTTAGAGACAAATAAGTTTATTCGATGTCCTAGTTAGTAAATAAATGTTTATTCAAAGATAGAATTTATTGCTTATGAGTGAAAAATTAAAGTACGCTTTTAAAAGGTTTCTTGGTTTATTCTCAGACCTAACTGAGAAACATGTCAGAAACCCACACAGTTAACGTTTATCACAGTGTTACATAGAATGCAGCTTCATTCAATTTCGGTAAATCGGGGTTTCCTGGATTTCCTTATTCTTTATTGATGTGTTTTTTTGACCAAATGGCAATCAAGGCAGCACACGGTACCACCCTGAGGCTGGTGTGGAGAAGGCCTTTCACAGAGAGCTTGCTGTTCTCCACGAGGGGGGCGGTTTCTTTACATGCCACATGTCTGCAGGCCTGGCCTTTTGACTGTTCTCATTGTTATTTCTTTCCTTCTGTCCTTCTCCATTTTTTCTTAATGTTTTAAGTTAACATTTGAGCTCCTTTCTTACCATTTGGCTTCTTTCTCGACTGCAAATAATTATCTAAGGTATTTTGGCTCTTGTGGGCTGCTCTGCCATTCAGAGTTTCAGGAGGCATGAAGCGTAATTGAAGCACTATGAGAAGGACCGCCAGGTGCTTTTTAATAAGGGGAGAGGTGGGACTAAAAGCTAGAACCTCATGACCTCCATGTTGAAGACAGCATGGCGAATTGGATCTGTTTCAGAACCAACCCACGGCTTGCCCATCCTGTCTTCTTCTGTTATTCTCTTGTTTTTCTCCATTTCGTTCTGCCCCTCTGGTTGGCCATTATGTAAGTTAGTGGCAGAGGGGACAAGCAGTTCTCTGCAGGGGATGACAGTGAAAGTGAGAAATGAATTATAGAGGAGAAACTCAACATGCACAGATCAGGGAATGAGTTTTTCAGGCAAAGAAAAGAGCAAGGGCAAAAGCTTAGCCTGAAATAAGTTTGGCAAGGTTAGGGGACAGGAAGAAAGCCTTGCGCCTGATAGGGAAAGGGGAAGGAAGTAAAGTCACAGAGGTAGGCAGAGACTATGGTGGGGAGTTGGCTTTCATTCTAATTACAATGAAAAATAATCGAGAGTCTTGGAAATGGGTGGGGTGTGTGTGTGTGTGTGTCTGCGTGTGCAAGAGAAAGAGATGACCTGACTTATGGTCTAAAAGGATCCATCAGGCTTCTATATGGGGGAGTGGGCTACAGGGTACAAGGGAAGTAAGCGTTTCACAGGGAGCCCAGGGAGTAGTCTTTTGTGCTGTGATAGTTCACTTCAGAGAGGATGGTAAGGTTGACCAGGATAAAAGCAGTGAAAAGATGAGAGGTGGTCAGATTTGGGACGATTGGGGTGTACTTTGGTGACAGCACTGACAGAGTGGTTCACATGCGTCTGTTGCAAGGAGAGAAAACAAGGACGACTCTGAGGCTTTTGGCCTGAACATCTGGGTGAGTGCCAGAGCTATTGATTATGATGGAGAAGGCAAGAGCTCGAGCAGGTTTAGGAAGGAACATTAAGACTTCTGTTTGGATAATGTTTTGCTTGACATGAATATTAGGTATTCCAGTGCATCAGGAGGTAGGTGGTTCGATAATATGTCTGGAGCTCTGGGAAAGGTCAGGGGTAAGCTTAAACCTGGGAACTAGCATATTGATGACATCATGAAGGATGAGAAGATAGAGTAAACCCTTATTTTCATTACTCTGAAATGCCATGCTTCCTCTTTTGTACATTCTGTTCCCTCTGCCTGGCATGTTCTGCCCAAGAAATACCACCTACTTATTCATGCTTTGGACCTCAGCTTGGGAACCTCTTCATTTGGGAATCCTTTCCTGACTTACTTGACTGGGTTAAACTCCCCTACCATCTGTCTCGTAGCTCTACATTGTTGCCTTTGCTGGTTTGTAAATGACACATACACACATTGGTGTCTTGGCTTGTGACATTTGGCTTGTAGCATGCATCCTAGAGAGAATTTGGCCAGAGTAAGGAGTTTTCTTCATGAAGAATTGATTTTTGTCTTTGCACAGGGGTCTGGAGTTATTTCCAAAGGGTATTGGTGAAGAAATATGCTTCAGAAAGAAATGGAGTTAACGTGATAAGTGGGCCAATCTTCGACTATGACTACGATGGCTTACGTGACACAGAGGACAAAATCAAACAGTAAGCCTTTCATTTCTACTCAGTGTATAATTCTTAAGTCCCAAGTTCTCACTCAAGGGGTTTTTCAAGTATTTGTGTGCTGGAGAAGAGATGATACCCCTTAAATCTTTTCCTCTTTGAATCTCCTTTTGAATTTTAAATTCTTTTTTTCTTTTTTTGAGACGGAGTCTTGCTCTGTTACCCAGGCTGGTGTGCAGTGGCGTGATCTTGGCTCACTGCAGCCTCCATCTCCTGGGCTCAAGTGATTCTCCTGCCTCAGCCTCCCTAGTAACTGGGTTTACAGGCACCCACCACTATGCCCAGCTAATTGTTATATTTTTAGTAGAGATGGGATTTCACCATGTTGGTCAGGCTGGTCTTGAACTCCTGATCTCAAGTGATCTACCTGCTTTGGCTTCCCAAAGTGCTGGGATTACAAATGTGAATCACCGTGCTCAGCCCGAATTTTTCAATTATTTTGATTAAATGGGCATTTGTGATTGAAATGGAATTTTGGGTTTAGTGGTAAACACACTTTTCCATTCTATGAAAGAAAATGTATCAAAAGATTTAATTTTTTTGACATATCTTCTTCAACAACTCTTCAGTGGGAAGATGGTCATTCCCACTTATCTTCATTGTTTGGGAGGGACTTAGCTAATCACTTAGATTTCCTGAGTCAGTACATCTCAATAGGAAAGTGCGTAGGGACTTGGATTGAATCTGGTTATATCTGTCTCTTTGGTGCTGTTGGGCATATAAAAGCCATTCTCTGTGCTCATAAGGGACTCACAGTCTAGCGGAGAAGGCAAGATTTCTGGTGATTGGGATGTATTTTGGTTGTGTAAAATTAAATAACAACATTCCGAATTTGCCAACAAATTCGGAATGCTGTTATTTAATTTTATACAAGCATGAAACAATCAGAAAGCAGCCCAGCATATAAGAGAGGGTTTAATTGTGATTTAGAGATAATTACAGAATAAATTGCTATTTTATAAACACAGATGAATAATAAAATAGAAATTATCTTCTTTTCCAGTCATTCGGAAGAGAAATTTTGTCTAAATTGCACATTTATTTTATTGCTGATCACTGTTATTAGCCAAAATTAAATTAGTAGTTTAATCATAATATTGATATTTGGAAAACAAATAAAATTAAGATAATAGAAAACCAGGCAAGGAATGATGAATTTCTGTACCTCTCTCTACTGGAAAATATTTTTATACCTCTAGGTCCATCACTAGCCCTCAGTCCTTAGTACTTCCTTTGGTAAATGAGTTCTTTGTATTAAGTTCTGCATCTCATTGTAGCTTGAAAGGGTCATTATTCTCCTAGCTCTAATGTCTCTTGCCTCTGGCCTATTTTATATAACTCTAAGAAAGTTATCTCCTGAAACATGGATCTAATAATGAGTGACACTCAGCACAAAAACCTTCAGTGGATCATTTCTACCTAAGCAATAATGCCCCAATCCACATTCTAGCATTCAGAACCCATGATGATTTGGCTTTTATTGACTCCTTTAGCCTTTCATTTCTACTGCATTGATTTGTGCACCACTACCTGTCTCCAGTTCTTAGATCAATCCATTTTCTTTGCCTGGAATGTCTTTCTCACTCTGCCAGGTTGAGGAACAAGAGGATTCCAGGCAAAGAAAACATTATCTTCAAAGACATAGAAGTGGGCTAGTGCTTAGAAGTGAAAAATATTCAACTGAATGGGCATTCATTTTAGTGACTTAGGCAATATTCATTGGTCGCCATTTACAAAAGGAAGCTTCAACATCACCTTATCAACTATGACTTTGTTTTGCCTTCCTGTTCCAGGTACGTGGAAGGCAGCTCCATTCCTGTTCCAACTCACTACTACAGCGTCATCACCAGCTGTCTGGATTTCACTCAGCCTGCCGACAAGTGTGATGGCCCTCTCTCTGTGTCCTCCTTCATCTTGCCTCACCGGCCTGACAACGATGAGAGCTGCAATGTGAGTTTACAGAGTCCTTTAGGATTTGCTTCCATAGTTCACCTTTGTTTCTTACTTTATATTTCCGTTATTGAACTGGAACACACTTAATATAAAGCATTAGCCCTAAACAGAAAAAAGAAAGGAACCAAACAGAACTTTGCTTAGCACATAGGAATTTTGTCTTCTATTGGTTTTTTATTTTTCAATGTGTGCGTGCATTTAACATAATCTATAAATGGGTGCAATTCTGAGAGCTAAGTGTCCAAATGTTTTTCATTTTGCGAACGAAAGTAGAGAATGGCAAAATTTTATAAGAAGAAAGTGGAAGCTAGCAAAATGTTGATAATTGTTGAAACTTGGTAAGAGGTCATGGAATTTTATATTACTCTCTTTACTTTTCTGGATGTTTGAAAATTTCCATATTAAAAACTTTTTTTTTTTGAGATGGAGTTTTGCTCTGTTGCCCAGACTGGAGCGCAGTGGTGCGATCTTGACCCACTGCAACCTCCACCTTCTGGGTTCAGCCTGCCTCAGCCTCCCAAGTAGCTGGGATTACAGGCAGGCACCACCATGCCCAGCTAATTTTTGGAATTTTAGTAGAGACGGGGTTTCACCATGTTGGGCAGGCTGGTCTTAAACTTCTGACCTCAGGTGATCCACCTGCCTCGGCTTTCCAAAGTGCTGGTATTACAGGCATGAGCCACTGTGCCCAGCCCATAAAAAAGCTTTTTAATGCACACGCACACACAGCAAGAGCGAGCAAGAGAGAATTCTATACCTTACTAATCAGGTTTGCTGCTAGTTATGGTGCTGATGTAGCAGTCACTCTTTTCTCAGATACCACAGATGACACCTGATTCACTCTTCCTCTGGGGAGACAGCTGGGATACAAGATGACATCATGAAAACACTAGGGAGAAAGATAGGGGCCATGCTATATGCTGATGGCCCTGTACTAACTTGGCACTCAGGGACAAATCAAAAAATCTTCAGGTCCTTTTAATGTGGTTAAGTCTGTGCTCAAAGGTTGATTTTAGAAGTAATAGTCTATGCTTTTGTTTCACATGTAGAGAGGTAATATACAGAAGATAACCTTTAGTCAACAAGTACTACTCAAATTCCTAAGTGTATAAGGTACTCTAGGAGAAACAATAGTATATTAGACATGGTCACTATTCCTAGGCAGCCTTCAGAGTGGGTCAACAAATAAAACAGACATGGAAATGGCAACACTGAAAGGCAGGGAGCCATAAGAATAGCTTCAACAGAGACGATCAGCTTCGCGGGCAAGAAAGTTTTTGATCTATTACTTTAGTTATGGGTGAAGATTGAGGCTATGAATGTAGAAGAAAATTAGAAATTTTAAATATATCCCAGAAAGTGAATTAAGCTTTGCCCGAATATTGTAAATGAGGGCCAATAGTGGGAGAAAAGATTTTAAAAATTGATTGGAATCAAATTTCTAGAAAAGTAGAGTAGGAAGAGTAACAATTGTAGCCATAACAGTAGCAGCAGTGGTCGTGGTTGTTATGTACTGAGTACATGTTGTGATCCAGTCTCTGTGCAGGCCCTCTACATATATTATTTCTAATCATATAATCACAGTACGAGGCAAATATGTATATATATGATCTCTTCCCTGCCCTTTGTTAACTGTTGAGAACTCTGTAGCTAATAAGGGAAAAGTGTGTTATGTGATTACTCGGTTAGTCAGTAGAAGAGCAGAGGTTCAGATTTAACCTCTGACTCCAAGAGCCCATCCTCTTTCCAGTTTATCAGATTTCCTTAGTACAACCTTGGAACTTTAGGAATTTTTTCTTACTTTTCAGGCATTAGGTACCCAAGGAAAATGCTTAGTTGGAAGAGCAACATTTTAGGCTTTGCTTTAGGAAGATAAGTTTGAAATGGAGGAGGCTGAGCATGGTGGTCGAAGGGCTTTGGCAAGATTCACAGGAGTAAGGCAAGAGAATTTGACCTGGGACTGTGGCCTTGGAGATTTAACAAGAAGGATGGAAGACAACAATATTATACTTGAAGGAACAGTAGGGTTTTATAAATGATGGAACAGGTGTAGAGCAATGTAGAAACCGCAATTGAGAGACAAGTTGTTATCAACTTACTGGCTTGACCTTCTTGGCTTTGTTGTTTAAAACCACAAGAGTACCAGGTGGATGTAATGCCTCTATATGACATGGTACACATTCTCTGAGCTTCATTTTTATTACAAACTTGTGGGAGGTGAAATCCTTGCAAAATTAAACAGTTGTATTATGGGGTAAAATTAAAAATTGCCATACAGTTCTAAGGTAAAAGACTACAAAGAAATTTTATGTATATAGTAGGCCATTTACGGTATACTTAGATTCCTGAGGAATACATGTTCAAGTTGTCATTAGAGGAATTTGGTGATGGGGAGTTTTCATAATACTGCTCTAAACTCTGTGCAAAGGATGTTCTGTAATTGATCTAAATTTTATATCTGAAAAATGAAATCCTCTGAAATCCTCACAGGTTTTCCTCTCCCTACTGGTTCCTGACTCTGCACAGTTTGGAGATGTTTTTTGTAGAGTTCATGGCTGGCATGCCTCTTGTTGAAGGCTCACCTGTTCACATAGACATCTGTCCTTGCTGTAAATTTTACCTTGAAACTGTTGGGGCCTGAATTCACAAACCTGGGGAGAAAGGGAGAAAAGACAGGTGAATAATAAATATCCATAATGAGGAAGACAAGCAAGCTTATGGGTTTTTTGCTTTTGTTTGTGTTAATATTCTAAGTGATTTATTTTTAAAGTCTTTCCTGTCCTTCCTACCTTGCTGCACTTGAACTTTTATTTGAATCATATTTTTGCATCTTGCAGAACAGCCTTCATCAGCAAATACTTCTGTGAACTGCCAGCTAACATCAAGGCAGAGGATATTTTCTTCATGTGCAACACAGCCAGTATTTCCTAATGTTGATAGATTTCAGGGTGTGGGGACCAGAAGAGACTGCCTCTCCAATGAAATTGGCAAATCACTTCCCAAGGAAAGAAATAGCAAAAGACAGATGATTTTTCAGAATTCTTATAATCCCTGCTAGCCATTATTTAAATTAGGAAAAACCTTTTCACCCCTGTCCACACATTCAAATGAATGCAAAAAATTGGACTGACTGACCATTGAAAAATCAAACAAATGAGCTGAATATGAAAATTCTCTGAAAATACATGCTCATACTTGCCCTGCTTAGTCTGAGGGGGTCCTGACCCATCTGGAGACCTCCTACTTCGTTAATTATAGGGTCACACTGAGGATTGGTCAGTACCATTGTGGGTAGAGTTATATTTAGGTCTTTCCTTTCCTGTGAATCGCAAAGATCTTGGTTAGGTTGGGTTAGGAGGGTGGGACATGAAGGTTAAAATCCTTACTTCCCCACCCTGCAAAGCAATTTCTTCCCCTTTTTTCATTTTTCCTGGGATGGCCGGGAATCAGTTTCCTGAACCAACACCCTCCTGGAACATATTTAGCCCTGGCATAAGCTGCTGCAGTTCCCTGTCCAGGTCTGTGGGTTGGAGCTTTCCGAGAAAGCCCATTGCAGGTTCTTGGGCTTTGGTGGGTAGTTCATTGAGACCACTAGTGGCAAAGAGTTGGATGAGGGCATGTCTGAATATTCTCAGCCCTGGGACATGCAGCCACCCTGCAATCCGTAGAAGGACTCTGGGAAGCCATTGCAATTCCAGAGGCGTTTGTGAACGGAATTACTTGCAAAGGCCCTCCTGCTCTATGTCTACTAACGAAAGTAGACACTGCTCCGTATTCACAGGGCTCGCAGATTTCACTCTTTCCCTCAATTTCCCACAAAAATGAAAGAAGCTATTTTTGAGATGCAAAGAACTGCTTCGCTGGAATTACCTTTTAGTTTCAGGTTAGACATGAAATAAGTTGTTTGATGTAGGACATTTGAATATCTTTCGTCTGGAACTTGTGTCAATGGGGCAGTTTTCGGCAAGCAGCTAAGACAGACAGATTCACTTCCTTTCTTCCGTGTTTCCTTACTTTACCTTCCCCCCCCACCCCCTTCTTCCTTCTTCTCCTTTCTACCTCCCAGGGAGCTGCAGAAGTAAGCATTATTATTATTATTATTATTATTTTTTTTTTTTTTGAGACGGAGTTTCGCTCTTGTTACCCAGGCTGGAGTGCAATGGCGCGATCTCGGCTCACCGCAACCTCCGCCTCCTGGGTTCAGGCAATTCTCCTGCCTCAGCCTCCTGAGTAGCTGGGATTACAGGCACGCGCCACCATGCCCAGCTAATTTTTTGTAGTTTTAGTAGAGACGGGGTTTCACCGTGTTAACCAGGATGGTCTCGATCTCTTGACCTCGTGATCCACCCGCCTCGGCCTCCCAAAGTGCTGGGATTACAGGCGTGAGCCACCACGCCGGCCAGAAGTAAGCATTATTATCCTGTGAACCAAGGAAGAAACTGAGGCCTCAAGAAGTCAAGTAGCTTGACCAAGATTTCATAGCCAAGAAATAGTAGAGCCTCATTTCCAGCTCTGGCCTCTTGGGCTCCAAAGTGCCAGATGTATCCACTGAGCAGCTTCGAGTTGACCTCATTTTTCAAATAGCAATTCATGCATACGAGTAGATGATGTAGTTGATGTAGCAGTTTCTTTTGAAAAACTAGGAATGCACACACACAATTTTGTGCATTAGGCTTAAGTTCTTCACTTTCCTTGGGAAGCAGAAGCGTATTCCAAATTACTTGTACTCTGTGCTCAATATTGCAATTTGACAGCTTGGAAAAGAAACAAATTACTGAATTCTCTAGGGCCTTTGGTTTTCCTAATTTTGATTTATGTTCTGAGAACCCATTGAGTCAAATGCCCTCTGACACCACATGTCTCGTTTATTTGGTACAGTTAATTGCTGTTGAAAATGTTTACAGCCAAGGGCAGGTATTTGTGGCACATTACCAATAGGAATGCGGTAGAGTGGCAGGGACGCCAGGAAGGATCAACATGCATTGGCTCTGTGTGCAAGAGTGCACAGAGGTCATTTGTGGACTTGGAGTAAACTATTTGGAAAACTCCTCTGGAAAATTCTGATTCTGATTTTGTTCTATTTCCATTGCAGAACTCAGAGGATGAGTCGAAATGGGTAGAAGAACTCATGAAGATGCACACAGCTCGGGTGCGTGACATCGAACATCTTACCGGTCTGGACTTCTTCCGAAAGACCAGCCGCAGCTACCCAGAAATTCTGACGCTGAAGACATACCTGCATACATATGAGAGCGAGATTTAACTTTCTGAGCATCTGCAGTACAGTCTTATCAACTGGTTGTATATTTTTATATTGTTTTTGTATTTATTAATTTGAAACCAGGACATTAAAAATGTTAGTATTTTAATCCTGTACCAAATCTGACATATTATGCCTGAATGACTCCACTGTTTTTCTCTAATGCTTGATTTAGGTAGCCTTGTGTTCTGAGTAGAGCTTGTAATAAATACTGCAGCTTGAATTTTTAGTGGAAGCTTCTAAATGGTGCTGCAGGTTTAATATTTGCATTGAGGAAATATTAATTTTCCAATGCACAGTTGCCACATTTAGTCCTGTACTGTATGGAAACACTGATTTTGTAAAGTTGCCTTTATTTACTGTTAACTGTTAACTATGACAGATATATTTAAGCCTTATAAACCAATCTTAAACATAATAAATCAGACATTCAGTTTTTTCTGGTTTTATTTGGCTTTTATTTCACTTATAAATTAGAGGGTGTGTTTCAGGTGTATGCATACCTGTAAGAAATACATTTCTTATACTAGGCCCTTTGCCTAGTTGATATATGACATTTAATCATAGTGGCCTGGAGGAGATGGTTTAGGTACATATCTACAGGAAATCAGAAGGGCAGAGGGAAAGAGAAATTAGAAGGACTTCTGAGTACAGTCTCTCAATGTATCTCTTTTAAAATTATTTTGAAGTTTGGAAAAATATTTTGAAGTTTTGACCAAGTTGGTTTGAAACCATAAGTATTAGAGTCAACTTAAATTGCACTGAACATATATTCTGTACAAGGTATTGACCCAAGAACCCTGAAAGATATAAAGAGAAATAAGATAGTGAGGTGAGATGTAGATATAAACATGTAACTAGCCAATCCAGGTAGAGAATAATAAATGCCAAGTGAAAAGTATTAGTAACAACACAATAGGACAGTAATAGTAATATGTGGGATGATTTTAGATGGACATAGTTATGGCTTTAAATACTAATGATGCATGAAGTGAGGAAGTCATTAAAAAATTTTCAGTCCTTCTGATTGTGTCATGGAGAAAGACTCAGAATAGTGTCATATCTCTAACAGCAGTTAATCTCCCTTAAAAAAAGAAAACAGGCCAGGTGCAATGGCTTACTCCTGTAATCCCAGCATTTTGGAAGGCTGAGGCAGGCAGATCACTTGAGGTCAGGAGGTCAAGACTAGCCCGGTCAACATGGTGAAACTCCATCTCTACTAAAAATACAAAAAAAGAAAAAAAGCTCCCGCATGGTAGCACACACCTGTAATCACAGCTACTCGGGAGACTGAAACAGGGAATAACTTAGAACCTAGGAGGCAGAGGTTGCAGTGAGCCAAGATCACCCCACTGCATTCTAGCCCTGGGTGATAGCGTGAGACTCCATCTCAAAAAAAAAAAAAAAAAAAAAAAAAAAAAAAAAAAAAAAAAAAAAAAAAAGAAAAGAAAACAGAAGAAAATAGCCTATTATTTTATTTTTAGTTGTTCCCTTTTACGGTCAGTGAAATGAGTTTTAATTTCTATAACCTTCCTTAGAAATACATTTCTATAGGTAGAAAGACATTATGACAGAAACAATTTATATCAAAAGTAGCACAGTAAATTTGATGGTATTGGGGCTATATGAAAAATTGGGAAGACAGTAAGGGAAAAACTGATGTCTGGGAAACACAGCTGTAGGAATACACTGGAAGAAGTGACCCTGGTGATACTAATGTGGCTGCATTTATAGAGCACTCACTATGTTCCAGGCATGTTTCTGGCACTTCCTATGGTTTGTCTTTGAACGCTGAAAAAATGTGAAGCTCAGAGAAGATTTCATGGAAAGAGGAAGAATGAAGATATGAATGGGGAAGGATGCTTGAATTGGGCTATGGAGTTTGGGGTAGGGTGAAAGGGTGGTAGAAATAAATTAGAATATGAATCATTATTCATTTAATATTTAACAATTATTTATTGAGCATCTACTATATGCCAGTACCTATACAGGTTTGAGTATCCCAAAGCCAAGAATCTGATAACTGAAATGTTCCCAAATCTGACATTTTTTGAGTGCCAACACAATGCTCAAAGGAAATGCTTACCGGGACATTGTGGGTTTCAGATTTTTGGATTTGGGGTGCTCAAACCAGGCATAATGCAAATATTCCAAAATTTGGAAAACAAAAAATCCGAAACACATCTGGGCATTTCAGATACACAAGGGATACTTTCCATTGAGAATAAAACAATGAATAAATAAATGTAGTTCCTGACCTCACAGAACTCGCACTTTAATGAAAGAAAGAGACCCCTTTAAACATCTCCAGAGCTTGGTTATAATGTGTGCTGTGAAGGAATTAAACAGGTGGAGTACAGTGACAAGAAGATGGAAAAGGAATGGCTTCATAGGTGACTTTCCAGCCAAGACACTGGAGATGAGATGAGCTGGCCTTGAGAAAAAGAGGGACAATAAGGAAGAGCATGGCCAAGGACTGGGGTCGGGGAAAGATCTTGGGCTGTGTGAGAATCTGAAAGAAAACAGGTGTGTCTGAACACAGTGATGAGGTGGGTTGGGACCAGGCCAGGTGCCACTGAGGCCCAATAGGTCCCACTTAGGCATCTTGATTCCATTCTAAATGCAATGAGAAATAATGGAAATGTCTCTGACAGAAGTGTGACAGGATCTGATTAAGGTCCCACTCAGTATGTTAACCCCACGTATTAGGTTTGTGCAAAAGCTAATTTTGGTTTTCACCACTGAAAGTGATGATGAAAACCGCAATTAATTTTGCACCAACCTAATAATCACATGCTATGCTCTAGATATGATGCCACATAAAAATACATCTGATAAGAGAAGATCCACTGATTAGGCACTGTAATTGTCTTCCAACAATAGCATTACGAGAGAGAACGGTTACTTTGATTAAAAACAAAAACAGTTGTGAACTGTTGAAGCTAAGATTCCTCTATCACCTCAGATTGAACTCTTCTCCAAATAGGATATACCTGAGGCTCCTGGGGAAACTGGCTGCAAATTTAGTTGAGTGCTGCTGCTCTATTTTTATCCTTAGGCTGTCTTTCTTTCTTAAAAATAAACATACCCGGAGAGGACATCAACCACTGTATATTTTCAGGTGAGTGGCTTTGCTGATAAACACGTCATTAATTGTGGGGTTATTTACGAAAGTCCCTGAATAGACAGGGACTCCATTAAAATGAAGTCTAGAAGGCTATTTTAAGCTGGGTTTTTTTTTTTTTTTTAAATCTTGAGACTTTGGTCCATTCATGCTTTCATTGAGTAAGTTGCAAACCACTTGCTAGCATGGTGGTCCTGTTCCAGTGGTTTACTCCATTACAGTGAGTTCATTTCATGAGGCAGTTCTGAATCCATCCACATAGTTTCCCAAGGGTGAAAACATCCTGAATTGTTTACAACAGGGCTGATTTTTGGAAAAAAAAATTATGTGAACAAAAGCCGTGTTTGCTGCCAACTGGGTTTGCGTAACTCTGCCCAAGAGCCACAGCCCCAAAGCTTCCTGTGCCCATTATTTCTTGTGGTGGTTGGGGAGAGGGTGGCTGCAGATGAGTCCAGATGATTCCTCTTACTTCAGCTGTCTCTCATGATCTCTCTGCTGAGTCAGGACCAGACGGCCCTGTGGGTGGGAAACGTTAAAGGCAATGGGAATAGCCCCAAGGCTTTGAGGACAGGGCTGGGATGGGACAATGAAGAACAAGACTGACAGAAGAGTGACAGGCTCAGATTTAAGGCAGGGGTACAGAGTGCATTGCTGGAGGCCCAGCCTAGAGTGGAAGTGGCTCCTGTGTCAGCTGCATTTCTAGAAGTACATGCCCTTGATCCCTCTTGGCAGGGGTGTCCAGTTCTGGCTGGAATGTAGAAGTGAAAAAGATGAGCCCTGGCTTCTGCTGCTTCTTTTTTGAAAAAGCAACTTTATTGAAGAAAAACTGACACAAGCAGACTACACACAAAGTATACAATTTGAAAAATTTTGACATCTATATACACTCATGAAACAGTACAATCAAGACAGTGAACGCTTCCATGGCACCTAAAAGTCCCTCACGTCCCTGAGTAACCTTCTCATACCATCCCCCTCCCCCAATTCCCAAGCTCTCATTTGCTTTCTGTCACCATAGATTAGTCAGTATCTTGCAGAGTTTTACTCTCATGCAATACTAGAGTACTGTATACACTTCTTGTTGGGCTTCCTTCACTCAGCATAATTATTCTGAGACTTATTGAAATTGTGGCATGTAGTTAATCTCAATAGTTAATCTCTTTTACATTGCTAAGTAGTATTCCATTATATGGATATACTGATGTTTATTCACCTGTTGATGGACATCCATTCGTCTATTGATGGACAGTTGTTTCCATCTGTTGATGGACAGTTTTTAACTATTACAAACAAAACTAGAAATGTGTGTATAAGTCTTTGTATGAACATATGCTTTAATTTCTCTTTGGTAAATATCTTGGTATGGGATGGCTTGATCATATGACAGGCAGTTATATATTTAACTTTTTAAGTAATTTCCAATGTGTTTTCCAAAATGGTGGCTGTGTTTTACATTCCCACCAGCAGTATATGAGAGTTCCACTTACTTCACATTGTTGTCAACTTTTAGAATAGTAGCCTTAATTTTAGCTATTCTAATAGGTAAGCAGTGATACCTCACTGTGGTTTTTATTTGCATTTTCCTAATAACTACTGATGTTAGGCATCTTTTCATGTGATTATTTGCCACCCCTATATTTTATTTAGTAAGTGTCTATCCAAATATTTTGCCCACTTAACAAAAATCGAGTCATTTCCTTGTGATCAAGTCTTAATAAGTCTTTACGGTCGGGCACTGTGGCTCTCACCCGTAATCCCAGGACTCTGGGAGGCTGAGACGGGCGGATCATGAGGTTAAGAGATCGAGACCATCCTGGCTAACACAGTGAAACCCCGTCTCTACTAAAAATACAAAAAATTACCTGGATGTGGTGGTATGTACCTGTAGTCCCAGTTACTTGGGAGGCTGAGGCAGGAGAATCACTTGAACCTGGGAGGCAGAGGTTGCAGTGAGCTGAGATTGTGCCACTGCACTCAAGGCTGGTTGACAGAGCAAGACTCTGTCTCAATTAAAAAAAAAAAAGTCTTTACATACTCTAGATTCAAGTTCCAGAAAAACATGAGGCAAAGTTTTTCTCCCAGTCTGAGATTTGTGTTTTTGTTCTCTGCAGTATCTTTTGAAGATTAGAGTTTTCACAAATGTTGATGAAGGCCAGTTTACCAAGCTGTTCTTTTATAGATTACACATTTAGCGCAGTATCTAAGAAATCTGCCTACCTTGGGGTCATACAAGTTTTCTCCTTTGTTTTATTCTAGATGCTTTAAACTTTTAGGTTCTACCTTTAGGTTTATGATTCATTTTGTGTTAAAGGTTATATTTTTCCACATGCTGTTTTTTCACTTTTGTCATAAATCAGTTGTGCAGGTAGGCGTGGGGTTGTTTCTAGGCTCTTTATTCTGTTTCTTTGAGCTATCTCCCTTATTTTGTACCAACACGGCACTGTTTTAATTACTATAACTTTATAAACATTTGAAAATCAAGTAGCGTTAGCTCTTCAACTTTGTTATTTTTTGATGATTCTCTGTTGTAGATCCTTCGCATTTCCATATGAAGTTTAGAATCAGCTAATTAATTTTTTAAAAAGTGCCTACTGGGATTTTGATTGGAATTTTGTTGAATCTATGTATAAATGTATTTAGAGTGGACATTTTAAATAATATTGATCCTCTTTGCCTATGAATAAAGCCGATTTTTCACTTTTTGAGGTTAGTTTTGGTATGCCTGAAATTTTTTATTTCACTTATAACCTTTAAAGATATTTTTTCAGTGGATAATTTTAGGTTGACAATTATTTCTTTATTATTGCTTCAAACATATTGCTTTGTTGTTTTCTAGCATGTGTTATTTTGGATGGGAAATCTGTTATTCTTTTAAAATTTTTATTTATTTATTTATTTATTTTTGTAGAGATAGAGTCTTGCTTTGCTGCCCAGGCTGATTTTGAACTGGCTTCAAGTGATCCTCCCACCTCGGCCTCCCATAGTGCTGGAATTAACAGGTGTGAGGCACTGCGCCTGGCTGAAATCTGCCATTCTTTGTTCTTTTTCTCTAGCTACCTCTTAGATTTTCTTTTTGTCACTAGTTTTAAGAAATTTGATTATGGCAGGGGGCAGTGGCTCACACCTGTAATCCCAGCACTTTGGGAGGCCAAGGTGGGTGGATCATGAGGTCAGGAATTCGAGACCAGCCTGATCAACATGGTGAAACCCCATCTCTACTAAAAATACAAAGATCAGCTGGGTGTGGTGGCACAAGCCTGTTATCTTAGCTACTCAGGAGGCTGAGGCAAGAGAATCACTTGAACCCTCAAGGTGGAGGTTGCAGTGAGCAGAGATCGCACCTCTGTACTCCAGCCTGGGCAACAGAGTTAGACTTCGTTTCTGAAAAAAAAAAAAAAAAAAAAAAAAAAAAAAAAATAGATTTTTGAAAAAAAAAAAAAAAAAAAAAAAAAAGAAAGAAATTTGATTATGATGTGCTGTGATTTATTTTTCTTCATATTTCTTGTGCTTGAGATCTGTGAGTTCATAGTTTTCATCAAACTTAGACTACTAATGGCCATTATGTCTTCAAATATTGTTTTGTATGTTCAGGAATTCAAACTATGCATGTATTTGATTTATTGATTTTTTTTCACTGCTCATTTATTTTCATAGTTTTTAAATGAATTTTATTTCAAATAGTTTCTATGATCATATCTTTAAGTCCACCAATTTTTCCTCCTGCAGAGTCTAATCTGCTGTTAATAGCATCAAGTATATTTTTCATCTCAGACTTTAGAGTTTTTATCTATAAATATTGAATTTGAATCTTTTTAAAATTTATCTTATGTCTTTACTTAACATGATATCTCTTTTATAGCTTTCTGAACATATGGACAACAACTGTAATAATTGTTTTAATGTCCTACTCTATGAACTGTAATCATCTGTGTCATTTCTGGGTCAGTGTCAATTGATTGTTTTTCTGCATTATGGATTCGATTTTTCTGCTTGTCTGTATGCCTAGTAACTTTTTAATTGCATGTCATGCATTATAAATTTTACCTGTTTGGGTGCTTGATATATTTGCATACCTTTGAATAATCTTGAGTTTTACTCTGTAATGCAGTTACATTTTGGAGAAAAGTTTCTCAAAAAAAATTCCTCAGGAGAAAGAGCATGTTTACTTTTAGGCTTTGTTAGGTATGACAGAGCTGTGTGAGGTGGGGCCAGCACTGTGTTTAGTCCATTTCATCCCTACTACTGAGGCAAGACCTCCCTTAGTATTCCAAGTGATGACCTTGCCCTATGAAAGTTTGCACTGTGGCTATTAGAAACAGGCAGAATTCCAATTTTTATGTGAACTCTGGGCACTGTCCCTCTAATTCTTTCAGGTGATTCTTTCCCTGGCTTTGGGTAGCTTCCTCACAGAGAGCCTCAGTGCTGATCTGTGCTCAGCCAAACAGTTGCAAGTCTTGTATCTGGCATTCTGCCCAATGAAGTTCGACTGTCTTGTCATCTCTGGACTCCCAGCTTTGTCTCCTCAGTTATGGAAGACGGTTGGGCTCCACCTGGGCTCTCCCTCCTTTGTGCCTTGGCCCAGTCTTGGATAATTATAGGGCTTTCTCATTTGTTTTCCATTTCTCAGTAATCCCTGTCTTCTGTTGCCTTATAGCCAATGTCTTGAGTGTTGTTTCATGTGGGAGGTCAACTTTGGGCCCTCTTATTCCATCTTGATCAGAAATGGAAGTATTATTCTTGATCGTTGAAGGCAAGAATTTACTCATCTTTGTGTCCTCCACTTCCCCAAGCACTAAAACTTGAACGTAGTAGCCAATGTATACAGTTTTTTTCTAAATTGAATTTATTTAACATCCAATCTAACATTTAATTTAATAAGTAAGTCTGAGATCGGCACTGTGAATATAAAAATGCATTAAAAATGGCTTTTAATTTTCAAAACCTTACACTATAGTGGGTTGTGAATATATGTTAAAATCTATTTACAATGCAAAAAACACTAAATGAGAACAGAAAGAATGACTCTACCTCAATGTGGAAATTAACATTTTATTAAGTACCTACTATATGCCATACTCTGAGCCAGTGACCTGACACATGTTATCTTTCATTATTCACAGTAATCCTGAAGTTCATATTAAACTCCTTATTTTATAGACAAGAAAAATTAGGATCATTGATGTAAAATTATGGTTCAAAGTTACATAAGCAAAGAGCAAAAGGGCAGCACTTGAATCTTTCTCTGACTCCAAGTCCCATGCTATTACTATGTGCCAAGCTGTCTTCCAAGAAGGAAAGGAGTAATAAATCAGAAAAGTCATTGAGAAGTGATGGCGTGGAAGCCAGAAAGGTATTTGAAAAACTAGAAAATGCCTTTTATGAAGAAAATTAAAGAAGTCAGTTCTAGCTAATATTTGCAAAAGTTGGAGTTTTGAGAGATCAAAACATGCTCAGGATATGGAAATTAGCTTCCTGTGGCATGCTCATGCTGGGTTGGAATTGGGGTGTTGGGGCCAAAAGTTAGACTGGTGAGGCCAAGTTCAAATAACAAAGAAACTCACTGAAAGAATTTAAGCTTCATTTTGATGGCACTTGATAACCACCCAGTATTTTAATGTGGGAGACTGATATGATCAAAGTTGCGACTTAGAAAGCTCTAGCTGTCTTCAACTCGGAGCATGATTTGGGTAGTCAGCCAGTAAAGAATCCTACTATCCCTGGCTGTGGACGAAGGCCCAAACAATGGCAGGAGACTTGGGGATGAAAAGGAAGGAAAAAAATGGACAAATAAATAGAAGACTCAATGACAGAAAGAAGGACGGATAAGGACAGTTCATGAGTCTTTAATTTGGACAGTTGGGGAGATGATGGGGCCACTAACCAATAAGTCTGGAAAGAGGAACAGGTGGGAGGATGGCAGAGTAACAAGGAAAAAATACACTGTGTTTTGGAAGGGCTGAAATTGAAGTATAAACAAGCCATCCTGGTAGAGAGGACCAAGAGGCAGGTGAAGAAGGAGACTCAAGCTGAGGAGAAATTTGTGCACCTAGTATGTGGTGTCAGTTAATATAGTATGTGGGGATGACATTATTCTTATAAAGTATATTGAGTGAAAAAACTCAGACTAGAGAAAGAACACTAGCATTTCAGGGCAGAAACAAGGAAACAAGCCATATTAGGCAGTAGATAAACGCTGAAGGTTTGCAGTTCTATTGCCTGGGTGAGTTAAACTCTAAATTTTCTCATCTATAAAATAGCTACGATAAAACTTAGTTCTTAAAGTTACCATAAGAATTATGCAAGGAGATCTCACTGAATCATTAAGTTGGTAAAATTTTTTAATGCATTTTAATCTCCACTTCCCACTGAAGAAGTATCCTTTTAGAGTGTTTTCTTGGTTTGGGGGCTTTATGCAGAGGAGAGGTGGTACAGAAGCAGTCTGAAATTAACGGATATCCTGTCTTTTGTGAGAACCTAAACCAACTGAAGAGGTGAAAAGAAATAGTGTTTAGAATGCCGTGAAAGAAGGGGGTACGTTCCCCGGATTCTGAAGTGTAGAGAAATCTGTGGATCTGAGTAGGTGGTTCATTCCAGGATGTGTTGTGTGAGCTTCTAAGGGAGACAGAACGCTGGGCGTTTGGGGTCCTGGCCACGGTGTGCAAACAGAAGATGGGCAAGCCTCCACCACAGTGAAGATGTACATGCCCCAGGCATTTCTCCCACCATTTTTCATTTACCAGATTCTGGCATGACCTTGGAGGGAATGTGGGAACTACCATAAAGACTGAATCAGGGCAGGGCACAGTGGCTCAGGCCAGTAATCCCAGCAATTTGGAGGCCAAGGTGGATGAATCACCTGAGGCCAGGAGTTTGAGAATAGCCAGGTCAACATGGTGAAACCCTGTATCTACTAAATATACAGAAATTAACCAGGCGTGGTGGTGGACACCTGCAATCCCAGCTATTTGGGAGGCTGAGGCACAAGAATCGCTTGAATCCGGGAGGCGGAGGTTGCAGCAAGCCAAGATTGCATCTCTGCACTCCAGCCTGGGCAATAGTCTCAAAACAAACAAACAAAGAAACAAGTAAACGAACACTGGCCAGGCACAGTGGCTTGGGCCTGTAATCCTAGCACTTTGAAAGGCCGAGGTGGGTGGATTGCCTGGGCTCAAAAGTTGGAGACCAGCCTGGGCAACACAGTGAAACCCCATCTCTACTAAAATACAAAATTTAGCTGGGTGTGGTGGCAGATGCCTGTAGTCTCACTATTCAGGAGGCTGAGACAAAAGAATTGCTTGAACCGGGGAAGCAGAGGTTGCAGTGAACAGAGATCACACCACTGCACTCCAGCCTGGGTGACAGAGCGAGACTCTATCTCAAAAAAAAAAAAAAAAGACTGAGTCACTGAATCAGAACATTGCATGAGCCAGGCAGGCTGGACATTTAGATTCCTAATTTATTTTAAGGAAAAGTTTTATTTCTTGTGGCTTGAAGTAGATACCAATTACATTTGGAAAATGCACCATGCTTGCGATATGTCAGGTGTTCAATGAATACTAGCTAAATGAAATCAATCCAGACCAAAACAAAAACAAAAGAATGGAAGGAGGAACCTGAGAGGTAGGGAGAGAGCCAGGAAACAGTGGGTATTGTAAAATCCAAGGATAGAGACACTTTCAAAAGAGAGGCAGTGGTCAATGACGTCAAATGCCAGAAGGAAGTTAAGTCAGACGGGAATTTGAAAGTATTCTTTGAATTTTGCAAGAAAGCGGTCAGTAGTGACCTTCTTGGCAGCACATTCAATGAGGTGGTCTGGAAAACAGTGAAACTGCACTGGGATGAGGAGGGAATGCGAGGACACACTGGAAGCAGTCAGGGGAGACTTTGAACAAATTGAGGAAGGAAATAAGGAAAATAGATAATAACTGAAGAAAGAGTGTAGGACTGAAGAAGAAAGATTTTATTTTATTGAGGATGTAAAAAACTTTATAGACTGCTGAAAAGAAGATTGGAAGATCCAAGAAAGGAACTAATGAGTAAAGCAATTGAGTTATAAATGAATTTAAAATGGAAAGCAATTGATGGATAAAGAATCAGGTGTAATAAATTTGCCTTCAAATTGAGAAACTAATATAATTACCTCATAGGATAGGTGTTATTATAGAATATGTGATGTACATTAGACTTTGTAAAATGGTGGCCTGCAGGCTGGATATAGACTACAAATTGCTTTGTTGCACCCACATAATATCTAAAAAATTGAACTAGATGCCAACATGTAAAAATCAATGAATTTCACAGATTTTTTTTTAACCTTTTTAAAAATGTTGAAATATTTTTTCCAGGCACAGTGGCTCACGCCTGTAATCCCAGCACTTTGGGAGGCCAAGCTGGGGGGCGTGAATCACGAGGTCAGGAGTTTGAGACCAGCCTGGCCAATATGGTGAAACCCTGTCTCTACTAAAAATTCAAAAACTTAGCTGGATGATGTGGTGGATGCCTGTAGTCCCAGCTACTTGGGAGGCAGAGGCAGAAGAACTGCTTGAACCTGGGAGGCGGAGGTTGCAGTGAGCTGAGATTGTGCCACTGCACTCCAGCCTGGGTGACAGAGTGAGAGTCTGTCTCAAAAAAAAAAAAAGATTTTTAACTTAACCATCGTTTGTAGGCTATATTTCTTGTCAAGCATCAACAGAGGGGCCCTATTTGGCTGTCTAAGATTGGGGTTGGCAAATGTTTTCCACGGAGCAGGGGTGTCCAATCTTTTGACTTCCCTGGGCTATATTGGAAGGAGAAGAATTACCTTGGTCTACCCATAAAATACACTGATGAGCTAAAAAAATATCATGAAAATAATCTCATGTTTTAAGAAAGTTTATTAATTTGTCTTGAGCCTCATTCGAAGCTGTCCTCAGCCACATGCAGCCCACATGCTATGGGTTGGACACACTTGCTATAAAGGGCTGGATAATAAATATTTCAGGCTTTTCCACATAGTCACTGTCTGACCTCTCAGTCCTGCTGTTGAAGTTCTAAAACAACTATAGATAACATGTGAATAAATGAATGGGTATTGCTATGTTCTAATAGACTCTATTTACAGACACTAAAATTTGAATTTCATATGTTTTTCATGCATCAGGAAATACTGATCTTCTTTAGATTTTGTCTTCAACCATTTAAAAACAGGAACAATTCTCAACCTCTTGGCCAGATAGACATAGGTGGCTAGCTGGATTTACCTGTGGGTCATAGTTTGGGACTGCGACTCCTAGATTAAGAGTCCTTGTATTAGTTCCTTCTCACACTACTATGAAGACATACCTGAGACTCAATAATTTAAAAGGGAAGCTTAATTGACTCACAGTTCTGCATGGCTGGGAAGGCCTCAGGAAACTCACAGTCATAGCAGAAAGAGAAGCAAACACATCTTTCTTTGCATGGAGGCAGGGAGGAGAAGTGCCAAGCAAAATGGGGAAAAGCCCCTTATAAAACCATCAGATCTTGTGAGAGCTCACTCACTATCACTAGAACAGCATGAGGGTAAACACCCCCATGATTCAATTACCTTCCATTGGGTCCCTCCCATGACATGTGGGGATTATGGGAACTGCAATTCAAGATGAGATTTGGGTAGGGACACAGCTAAACTATATCAGTCCTATTGTATCCCTTTCTGCCCTAGGTGGAGTACAAGTTGTCATTTTTATTGTGTCTGTGCTTTTGTTTTTCTTACACTTATCCTACTTCATTAATTTACCTCTTTATAGGCGCATTTAATTTTGACCCTCGTGTAGGGTGACTAGGCATCTCCAATTGACCTGAATTGGAGGATTTCAGCATGAAAACTTGGCATCCGGATGAGCTGGTAAGCTTACCTCTATGTTTACCTTTTTTTACATTTCTGTTAGTGCTTTGCTGCCAAAAACACTGTCATTTTAATTAACTAATTTAATAATCTTTTGACTCTTCTCCCTTATGGCTTTGTAATCTCAGTAATAAGTCCAACTAGTGTTGCACTTTGATATATTTACCTCCCTCATCTTAAAAGTGGTGGGTCTTATCTTGTTCATTATTGTATTCGGAGAACTTTGCATAGTGCCTGGCACAAATTTGATTTCCACCAAGTGGTATTTGAGTGGCTGACCAACCTGATTCTCTTTTCACCCTTTGAGACAGTTAATGTCATTATGAGTGAAAATCATTAGACAGAGATGGAGACATAATGGTGCTCCAGAAACCCCTATCTCCCACCTTTGTCTTCCTGAAATGAGAGTGGCTTCTTTTCTTTTTCTTTTTTTTTTTTGAGGTAGTGCCTCACTCTGTCACCCAGGCTGGAGTGCAGTAGCATGATCTTGGCTCACTGCAACCTTTGCCTCCTAGATTCAAGTGATTCTCCTGCCTCAGCCTCCTGAGTAGCTGGGACTACAGGAATGAGCCACCACGCCCAGCTAATTTTTGTGTTTTTAGTAGAGATGGGGTTTCACCATGTTGGTCAGGATGGTCTCTGTCTCTTGTCTTTGTGATCCACCCTCCTCGGCCTCCCAAAGTGCTGGGATTATAGGCGTGAGCCATCATGCCCATCGAGAATGGCCTCTTTTCTGTGTGCTGATGGACACCCTCTCTGGGCCAGGGAAACACCCCAGCAGGAGGCCTGAAGCTTTTTTGTCCTATTTCCCCATTCTGCTAAAACTCAGCTACCCACTTGGACAAATAAATCCAGTCTCTCTGCTGCCCCCTTCCCATAAACAGCTTGAATCTGCAACATGAGGAAAGATTCTGGGATTTTGAAATCAGACATGAGTTCAAGTCTAGGCTCTGCCATGCCCTGGTTCTTGGATGTATTTCTCATGTGTGGTCAGATCATTTATAAAATACAGATGGTCATACCTACTTCTTTGAATATTTGTGAAAGTTAGAGATCTTGAATATACAGTACCTAGTATTATGCCTGGTTCAATGAATGTTAGATATCTTTATGGAGAAGAAAAACCAGGGGTCTGGCAGTGGAAATACAGACTAACCATATTACTATCTTGAGAGCTTATCACATTACAGACACTGTGTGGAGCACTTTGCAGGCTTTACTGTATTTAATCCTCACAAAATGAAGGGTCACCCCTCTCCTGAGACTGAGGGGACTCCTGAGATGTGAAACTTTTAGTTGATATTTATTTATTTATTTAGAGACAGAGTCTCACTTTGTTGCCTAGGCTGGAGTGCAAGGGTGCCATCGTGGCTTACTGCAACCTCTGCCTCATGGGCTCAGATGACCCTCCCACAGCAACCTCCTGAGTAGCTGGGACCACAGCACATGCCACCACTCCTGGCGAAAAGACTTTCAGTTTTAACACTGAAATAGTCCCAGGCAAACTGGGACAAATAGTTCACTCTAACATCTATAAGCTAAATGTCTTAGTGAACACATTTTATTGGTGAGGATGCTACAATTTAGAAAGGCTAAGTAACTTGCTCAAGATCATTTGTCTGAGGCAGAGCTGTGATCCCAACCATGTTTATAAGGTCAGATCCAGAGTTTCCAGTTTTGACCCTTGCTCTTTCTCCTCTCTTGTGTGTGTGTATGTGTGTGTGTGTGTGTGTGTGTGTGTGTGTTTGAAGGGGTGGGTGGGATTGGTAAGGGGAAGGAGGGCAGTTTAAAGTCTGTTCTTTATTTAACCTATTTTTTGTTTTTGGTGAGAAAGTATTTTAAACTAGGGGTGGGGTGTGGAGGTGGAGGTAGGATCTGCTCTCTTTTCTTTTTACACTTTTGGTAAAAGGACAAGATAAACCAAGTCCTGTCAAAGTCACGGTAGACAGTTCTCTGCGGCTTGTACAAAAACATATCATATATATCTGTTGATATAAAAAGGAGTTCTCTTGCTCTGAATCTGGAAAAATGAAGCATCATTTTCTCTGCATTTACAAGTCAAAAGTTTTATCCAGACAGATGTAAACAGTTTTACTAGATCTGAATATAAAAGTGTGCTTGTCTTGTACATGTATACAGAGCATCCTTCCCTATCATGACGGAAGTACAAGCATCTGAGGCCAAAGTTAACTCTCCTCTGAATCCCCATGTATTTTGTTCCTAAGCAATATTTATTAAAAATAAGAAGGAAAAAAGTAGCTTTCAGTAATGAAAAGTTAGGCCCATGCATAGGGATGCTCAATAGGGAGATTCCCTAATGAAGATGTGCCTTCTTTCATGGTACGTTGTACCTGAGATAAACAAAACAAGAAGAGTGACTTCAGAGGAGAGCTGCACAGACCTGTAGTATCCGAGGAGCTGGAAACAGCTGGTATCTCTATGGTTTTTCTTTCCTGGTACCAAGAAGCAAAGCCGTCTGGGAGTTGGGACCTGGGGGTGTGGCCAGATGAGTGGCTATGGCTGTGCTTTGGTGTTGAGGGACTCCCCCATTAGAAAAGCACTTCCTCCCATTCCATTTTTTAGATGTCTCTAAGACTTGCTTTCACAGCATTCTTTCTGTTGTCTTGACATCAATATATTGCCTTTAAAATATTAAAAGCCATGTTCTAGAATGTGCTGATGGGAAACTATTCCTGTTTCAACTCCCCCTTCCCTCCACAAGTTGAGCTTCCGAACTCTGGTTAGCTTAGTTTTCAGAGATCGTGGCTTCCACACATTATGGGGCAATAATATTCCTCAGTCTCTTACCCAAGGCTGACTACCACTAAGGTGGCTCAAAGGTGATAGTTGGGGTCAATACAATCTTGGTAGGAAAGAGAATATGAGGAGGACCCAGGATGGTTTCTATTTTATGATGGATTAGCTATAATACCATGATCCACATGTTAAAATAAATAATTGCTGACTTCTAAATGAAAAGTTTTCTATATAGGAAACATGAACCAGTATTCTGTTTAAGACAAAGGTCATCTTCATTTCTAGGTTGGCTTATTTTTTTTTTCTCTTCTAGTTTTCTTGAGATTTTTTGTGGGGTGCGCAGGGGGATTTCTCTTGGGGGAGAGGTGAAGATTGTTCATTCCTGTTGTTGGTCTATCCTGGCAGGAAACAGAAGGCACATTCAAAGAAGGCAATTGAAGTGGGTTAAATGAAGTGACTGTTTGCAAGGAGCGTACAGGGTTAAAGCAAACTTAGAATGGGTGGCAAAGCTTCATGGCAGTAGCAGAGGGGAGCCACTGCCCCTGGGCTTGAAGAGCCACTGGGAAGGAGAGGTTATTGGAACGTGGAGAGACAGCTGTAGCTGGCTCTCTAGTAATAGGAATGGTCTGCGGAAGAGGGATGTAGCTATGCCAAAAGAAGGCCTGGAAGTGGGAGACCCAGGAGATAGATACTGTGAGCCTCTCTCTTTCCTGCTGGTGCCTCCCATTGACCAAACCCATGCAGATGCCAGATGGCAAGGGAATCTATTCATGAGCTCATAGCCTCCTGTTGAATAAAATAAGAAAAAAATGGAGAGTGGGGCTACAGGGGCAATCAGAGGAAGCATAGCATGATGTAGGCAATGAAAGTGAGCTTTTCACCTCTCCGTGGAGCATCCATTGGTCCTTCTTCCCTGGCTACGTTACAAGGAATCTTCTTTCAAAAGCTTCACTGGCTGCTCCTCCCTTCCCACCCTCTCTGCACCCCTGGTGTCTGTATTTTATAATGTTTGTCTGCAGCAGCCTCAACCTCTAGAGCTCCTGAGACACATGAACGGTGGTTTATTCAACACTTTACCAACCTCAGGTCCGAGCACCATGTGTGACCCACAGTAGATGTCCAGGAGGTGCTGGTAGAACCGCACTGGGTGAAAGCAGCAGATGAGCCCCAGGTTAAGTCATGAATATGAAAACGCAGGTTCTAGTCTTATGCTGCCACTAACCTTCAGAGTGGCCTTGCCTACTCTGAGCGTCCATTTTTTCAAGTGCAAAATGGGAGTGAGTTGAATAATCCCTCAGGTCTAATTCAGTGATGAAAACCTTATAATTTTTGAGTCAAATTTTTCTGAACTTCCCTCAACTCCACCCCGATCTCTGAATATCTTAGTCTACTCAATTCCAATGTAGAGCCCTTCATGCAACCATTACCAACAGTTTGTTCCAAAGTCAAAATTATTTGCTCCCATCCATCTTTGTGCTCCCATGCCAATCTATTAAAATAAGAGATATCATCTATCTCCTTATCTTATAGTTAATTGTTTGCTGCTGGTTCCTCCCAGGCTGCATTATAAACTATTTGACTTAGTCTCTGTTATATGTCACTCAGTGTCTGCCAAGAACTTGATGAATGTCAGAGGAATGGATAAATGCATAAGAACAAGGTGTTGTAAATGCTTTTCATGGTGAGGGAAAATAAACAATGTTACCTTATTTAACAAAATATGATATAAATTAATTTTGTATTTATGCTTCCTGGGGCTTTTGCTAATGGCTAGGTCTTCCAAAAGCCATCTCTCCCACGCTTCTCTTTCAACCTCTGTTCCTTGTTTTATATTTCTTCTTCCCTACCCAGCTGCTTGGAGAGACTTCAATAACCCCGCCAATGGACTGAATCTAGACCTCAGTGACATTTTGCCTCTGCAATAAAGCTTTTGCTTGCATTCAACTTTGCAGAGAATGAATTCAAGGAATTCTTAGAGGTGAGCTGGGCACCACAGCTTTTATTTATTCATTTTTTTTTAGAGACAGGATCTCACTGTGTTGGCCAGGCTGGATTTAAACTCCTGGGCTGGAGCAATCCTCTCACTTCAGCCTTTTGAGTAGCTGAGACTACAGGTGTTATAGGTTTTATTTGTGACTTCAACTTACGCAGGTTCTTATAGGCATTGTCACTGTTCGACTGTGGGTGAGACATTTTGTCCCTCAGAACTTTTGGAAAAAAACCTCATACGAGAACTCTGGGCCATGTTTTACAATTCTTTGACCATTTTAAGTGGGATATCTGGTTTAAATCTGTTTGATTTTGAATATTGACTCATCCACTGATTAGAAATGAGACCTCATAATAGTCACTTAACTTCATTGAGCTTCACTTTCCTATCTGTAAAATAGGGTTAAGAAAGTATCTACCTTATAGGATCATTGTGACATTATATAAGATAATTCAGTTAAGTCCTGGCATAAAAATGAGCAAAGTTTATTGCAGAAAAGTTAATAGGATCACATGATTAGACTATTTAACTGACTCTAATTCTGTCAATCTTTGGAGCCATTGGAATACATCACAAGACATGGTGTCTTCGTTCATTCAGTCTGCTATAACAAAATACCTTAGACTAGGTAATTTATACACAATAGAAATTAATTCCTGACAGTTCTGAGGGCTGGAAAATCCAAGACCAAGGAACCAGCAAATTCAGTGTCTGGTGAAGGCTTGCTCTCTGCTTCAGAGGGGACACCCTTCTCACTGTCCTCCCATGGTGGAAGGCATGAATAAGTTTCCTAAGGCCTCTTTTAAAAGGGCACTAATTCCATACATGAGGGCTCCACTGTCATGACCCAATCACCTCCTAAAGTCCCTACCTTGATACTATTGCATTGGGAGTTAGATTTCAACATACAAATGTTGGAGGCATACATTCAAGCTATGTAGCCTGGTTAACTGTGTGCCCCTTTGTGGAAGTCACACTCCAACTTCCTCTTTCTTTACCCCTTTCTCAATTCATGCAATTTGAGTAATGTGGATCTACTCCAGTTCAATGGTTATGGTACACAGGTCTTCCCTGGGAACAGAGAGTGGTCTGAGTGGCATATCACCTAGTTAGGACCAAGAAGACTTAGTGCGACTTTGGCTGGAACCTCAAGAAAGGGGAGCATGCTAATTCTCACTAGACTTAGATTTGGGAGGATGTAACACTGGATGTGATGTTTCCCTTTTCTGAAGAGGAAAAGCTATGCTGCATATGAAATCATTACAGTGGACATAGAGCTGAAGTAAAGAGAAAGAACCTGGGTCCTCTGCCTAAGTCGAGCCTATCGCTGGATACCCCCACTAAACTACAGTAATGTGGACTAACAAATGCCTTTTTACTTAAGTCAATATGAACTGGGTTTTGGCATGCAACCAAAAGAGTACTAATTCACATAGGAGCTAGTCATGTCTTCTTCCTGCAAATTAAGGTGAATGGATCAATTCAAGAGTCAGAAAACAATCTTAGTCACATATACCCTTCCTAACCCACCATCATCATTCACTATGTTTCAAAACTCTTGCATCAACTTCTAACTTTCCGTCACACAACACCTTCACTAATCCATCTTCTCTATGTCGTGCCTTGGTTGCAAACTCGCCCATCCTCTTGGTCCCTGTAATCTGCTCACTAGCTCCCTACTTGTGCCTTGCTCCCTTGTTCATTGACTGACTCTAACCGTGTCACCAGTACCCATCAAGTGCTGCAATGAACAAATACGTAACCAATACTAATCTAACAACAGGTCCCGTCTTATTGCTCCCAAGTTTTCCTCAGTTACAGGGATAAAGACAAGTATTTTGGTCCGGTGTGAGGATGGAGGGGAGATTTGGTTCATTTCTCTTTTGAAAACCCAGGAACTAGCTCATTCCACAGAAGTAGATGAGAAAGGCCCAAAGCTCCAGTGGACTCCACCATGAAGCTTGTAGGGTCCTCACTGGTAGAGGCTGGAGAAAAGGGGGAGGGCAGGGAGGAGAGGAAGGGATTTGATTACAGTATAATTTTCCTCCCTCTGGGAACATTCAAGTATATTCTACAAATGTCAGGGAACCAATGACTCATCAAATAGTTGAGTGTTGGTTTTGGAAAAGGGAGAGGAAGTCACTGCTTTGGAGCTCAGTGATGAATTTGCACTAAGGTAAGATCTTATCTCACCAGTGGGACTGAAATGTTGGCAGTGATCCTTAGCTCTTTTCTGAGCCTTGGAGAGGTGCCACGTCTCCCAGATCCCAGCAGTGGGGTGACGCACTCACAGTCAGAATACATTTAGCTTGAGCCTTCCAGTGGTGATACTTCCTGTGTCTCCAAGTCCTCAAGAGCCACAAGTGCGAAATGAAGGCTCAATTCCCTTAGGACATGGAGCAGACAGCCCTTGCCTTCTGTGTCACACAGTGTTGGCAAAAGGGAAGTGAAGAGAGGATCTGTTGCTTGGTTACTCTGGGTAAATGCGAGCTACAGAAAAAAAGCAGCTGTAAGAGAGAATTTTGCCAGACTTTCCTACCGTAGGCTCTTATCTCTGCAGCATTTGCTGAGTTTGGGAAGAGAGAAAGCACAATTATTGATTAAGAAGCATGAGAGAGGGACAAAAACCAACAATGGTTTTTGTTGGGGGAAAAAGAAGGGGAAACCAACAATGAAACAGGGCTATTCTGCCATAAAAATGGCATGGTTCCTTAGGTAGCACATGCTTAATAGAAGTCATGTGTAGATCACACAGGTAGCTAATGTATGCTGTGTTAAGGTGGAAACAATACATTAAGGTCGATGCACATGTTATAACTATTTCTCTTTTTCCTATCCCTTAAAGACTTCTTGAGCAAAGACCATGACTTTCTGACCACTTTTGCATCCTCCAAAAAGGCTATAACTCTATTGTCCTTTTTTTTTCTCTTTAAAAGTGATAATAAAGTGTATGCAGGTGTTTTGTATATGTCTGGTGGCAACATGGGGTTTGGGAATGAAGTCCCACGGTTGGAGAGCCCGTTCTGCCTCTTCCTAGTAAGTCCTGGTAGCACAGTAAAGAAAAAGGAAGGAGGAAAGAGTCTGGCCCCAGTGGGAGCAGCCAGTGTTGGGGGCTTCCTTTAGAATGTGACTTGTACATAGCAACTTGGTCCTCAGTTGTTGAGATTAGTTACAATTCTGAAACTCCAATATAAAGGCCACACAGTGGTTTGTCACACCTCTGTGTAAAGAGAGAGGTTTAGTTTGAGTCCTCAGGTAGGCTCTTCTCTCCTCATGGCTTTCTTGTTTGCCTTTGTTTCATGTTAATATGGCAAAATCCTAACCTCATTTCCAACTTTTCCATATCTGTATCTGAGCAGTGTGGTGATGATGGAGAAAGCCACACAATAGGGCATAGTGGTATCGCAGTAAATTCATGATCACACCCTTCCTCTGGCCCAGCAGCTCTCATCTCCACTCCATAGTGAGCACTGTTGCTCTGTCCCAACCTCTGACCATGTTCCATGCCCCTTCACTCTGAGCCTCTGATTTATTCTCTTACTTTCAGAGGCAATTGAAGCCATTGGATTGGAACTTCTGATGGTTTCTGAAGTGTTTACCTGCAGGGTACACCATCAGGGTGTCCCTCCTCCTAAGGCCAACTGTCCTCCTGTGCTTTAGCTTCATTCTTCTGTCTGCAAAGGAATCTTACACTATCAGTGCATCTCCTCAGCTGGATTTTTCCATAAATAAATACACAGAACTCTCTTTAATCCGCAGAAAATTCCCTTAACATGATATCTTCCCCCTTTTACAGCTTCTTCTAACCATTTTTTTTGCAATATTCTTCTAGTCCTTTCCAATTTTTAGAGTCAAACCTCTCAGAAAAGCTGTCTACACTTGGAGTCTCCATTCCCTTATCCCCTGCCCACTCCTCATTCCAGCTTTGACTGCCTTCTGCCCTATCACTCCTCCGGAGCCCTCTTGGGTCGCAAATCCACTTCATGACACTTAATCCAATGTGAATTTTTCTGTTTCTATTTTCTGATGTCTCAGCAGTGTTTGACACCACTGATGACTGTCATTTTCTTGCATCGCTTCCTCCATCTTTGGCTGAGGCTCCTTTGTTTTTGTGGCTTTGTTCTTTTCTAACCTGCTATTAAATATTAAAGTTGCTCAAGGCTTGAGATTAGGTCTTGTTCTTTTCCTCTTTTTTCCTCTCCACAGTGTCTCTCAGGAATCTCTCTCAGAATTCATGCCCGTGGCTGCCACTGCCACCTATTCAGCATGAGCTCCCACTTAGTCTCTAGCCCAGATCTCACCTCAGAGCCTTGCATCTGTGTATCCATATTCCTCCTGGGCACCACCACTTGCATGTTTCCAGGCCCCTCACACTGAACTTATCCAAGACAATGTATGCATTTACCCTAAACCTACTTTTCTCCTGGTTTTCTCTGTTTTGGTGTATGGCATCACCATCCAGACAAATTCTCTCTTTTTTTTTTTTAGGTTATAATATTTTTTATTTTTTATTATACTTCAAGTTCTGGGGTACATGTGCAGAACGTGCAGGTTTGTTACATAGATATACACGTGCCATGGTGGTTTGCTACATCCATCACTCCGTGATCCACATTAGGTATTTCTCCTAATGATATCCCTCCCCTATCCCCCTACCCCCTGCTATCCCTCCCCTAACCCCCCCAACCTCCTGACAGGCCCTGGTGTGTGATGCTCCCCTCCCTGTGTCCCTGTGTTCTCATTGTTCAACACCCACTTATGAGTGAGAACATGTGGTGTTTGGTTTTCTGTTCTTGTGTCAGTTTGCTGAGAATGGTGTATATGTGCCATATTTTCCCTGTTCGGTCTATCATTGATGGGCATTTGCGTTGTTTCTAAGTCTTTGCTATTGTGAACAGTGCTGCAATAAACATACATGTGCATGTGTCTTTATAATAGAATGATTTATAATCCTTTGGGTATATACCCAGTAATGGGATTGCTGGGTCAAATGGTGTTTCTAGTTCTAGATCCTTGAGGAATTGCCCCATTGTCTTCTACAATGGTTGAACTAATTTACACTCCCACCAACAGTGCAAAAGCATTCCTATTTCTTTACATCCTCTCCAGCATCTGTTGTCTCCTGATTTTTTAACGATCACCACTCTGTCATGAGAGAGTATCTCAATGTGGTTTTGATTTGCATTTCTCTAATGACCAGTGATGATGAGCTTTTTTCATACATTTGTCAGCTGCATAAATGACTTCTTTTGAGAAGTGCCAGACAGAAATTTAAGAATCATTTTTGCCATTGTCCACCACCATCAATCACTCTGTCAACTTGACCTCTTTCTTTTATTTTCTTATACCTTGCCTGCCTTGGACCCTGGTCCAAGCCACACTTGCTTCTCATCTGAACTACCCTAAGAGTTCTCCATCTGGTCTCTCTGCATTTGTTTTGGCTCCCCTCTAATCCATTCTTCATTCTACAACAAGAGTGACCTTTCCAAATACAAGTCTAATTATGACTATCGATCTGCTCCCTGCCCCCTACCTCCATGAACTATGTACTTAAAAGTCTTTAATGTTGTTTCATTGTTCTTGACAAAAAAACAACAAACAACAACAACACAGAGACCCTTAATATGGCCATAGAATTGTTTCTTGTCCTGGTCCCTGCCTTTCTCTCCAGCTTCACCTTCAACCATTTTCTCCTTTACTTTATGTGTTCCTGTCACATAGGTCTTTCTTATATGATTTGATTATGTCAGACTCCATATGGACCTAGGGCTTTCGCACATGCTATTCTTATTAACGAAAGGAACTATCTTTCCTCTTCTGCCTAGTTAGTCTTACACTCTCAAGATAGGCATTATCTTCATAAGCATTTCATGACCTCACAATCTGGATCAGGTCCTTTTGTTATATGGCTGTATGGGATCATAGCACTCTTCCTTGTTTGGGATAGTTTGGGCTCCCTGGCTAGACTCTAATGAAGAGTAATGATTTGCTCAGCATTGTGTTTACAGTATCCAGTATAAAACCTCACACTTGGTAAACAGCAAATATGTGTTGAATGAATCTGTCAAAAGTCCTGTTAGGTGGGTCTCATTGTCCTCATCTTATAGATGAAGAGACTGAAGCTTAAGCATATAATAAGTGCTGAAGCTGTGTAGCTAACACAGATGTATCTGACTCTAGAACTCATGTAGTACCTGATATTGCAACATCTTGTGCAGTCACTAGAGACACAACACTAGTTCTAATGCTCTGTGTGTCCGTGTGTGTATTATTGCTGTCTTAAAATAGAGGGTACAATACAAAATGACTTGTTAAAATCTCAAATCGCCTTCATTATTCCATGGCCTGTCATTAAGAGGAAGACCTAGATAGTGTAGAACTCTTTGTTCTTATGTAATCTTACCATAGCTTTAGGATGATTAAAATTAGGTAGGTTAACCTGATTTATATTTGTTGTCCAGGTTTAATTCTTAATATTGTCCTCTTTAACTCTCAAAAGTGTTCCCTATTGGGTCATTGATCATATGGTTATGCTGTCTATTTATAGGTGTGGCATCAGGGATCCCTAAAGAGATCGAGAGTTAAAGCCTTGGATTTTAGTTCTAGCTATGCATTTAGATTTGATTGTGGCGAGTTACTTCAGTAAATTGAAAAGACAAGATTCTTATTAGCCTGTGCTTTTGAGATATTGTGATATTTTTAAGCTAGAACAGTAAAGACAGATAGGTTTTCAATAGTGAGACATAAGTAGAAGGATTCTCCAAGCTTAGGAAACATATGAGCAAGGCCAGAAAGATATTAAAAGTGCATACATTATTTAGGAGCATGGGGAACTTGGCTGGAAGAGGCAGAAATAGATTTGAGAAGGTTAATTACAGCAGATCTTTTTACTGTCTAACTGGGAAAGAATATATTTGATGCAGGGAGTAAGATGGTCTGACATATACACTAGATAATTTTGGTGTGAACAGAAAATAGATCTGAGATGCCTAAGAGAAATAAATGAGAAATTTATTTGAAACATACAGTAAAATGTGATGGAGGGCCATAGTTGAGCAGTAAAAATAGTGAAGGAAAGGAAATTGGAGAGAAGAACAACTAAGGGGGTAGAAATGAAAGTATTTGTTGACTAGAGAATGACTGGATTGGGGAGTCCTTTATTCAACAAATACTTTTAACATGTGTATTGTGCCAGATACTACTGGGGGTTTTAGACTATAAAAATGAAAAGTCTTGATTGTTGGTCTCAAGGAAACATATAAACTAATAGTTATAATAAATGCAGCATAAATATTAGAATGGGTCTAAGTTCAAGGGGCAGTTAAATCATGAAGAAGGAACTTTGAAGACTTCCTGGGAAAATAAAGATGAATAGCATAGAAGAAGTATTTGACCTGAAGGGATGAGTAAGAAGAATGAATTAAAAAGGAGGCTGGGAATAAAAACAGAGACTTTAGTGCCAAGGCTGTGTCTTACTTTATAATCTCAGAGCCTGGTGTAGTGTCCAGAAAAGATACCATAAAATGCTTGGGTCTAGCATGAGAGGCCTACAAAGGGGGGTAGTAGAAGTAAGATGATGAAGCAGTGAAGGAGAAAAGGGAAATGGTGGCAGCTCAGAGGTCAACCTTAAAGACTGCTTTGGTATCTTCCACATCCTGGATGGTGTCCTGGTGGCCTGACAGAGTTGATTCTGCTTTTGAAGTTTGCTAGCCTACAATTAAGAGAGTCTATTCCTCAGGAGAATGTGACTCAATACACAGGATTACACATTTCTGTTCTAATTACACCCAGAAATTTTAAAAGAGTTGGATGGATTTTGATATACGGGCTAGGCCACAGATTTAAGGGAATTGAGAGTCTTGATATTTTCAAAATCTTTTTGCTCATCTCTATTTGAAGGGATATTCACTTTTAAACTTAGTTTTCAGGTCAACCCAATGATGCCTCGCCGTGACACATGCTCTCATTTCACCTTGGCAGATTGGTTTCATTAGAAATAATCCCTGGTGGGGGTAATGTTAACATAATATTGCTTCTAAACTCGGCACAGTTTGATGAAAGATTTGGATGTACTTGGTGTGTTGCTGTTCCAGTTTCAGACATTTTGCTGGCATTCCCTGAGAGTCTGCCAAGAGCAGGGGAAGACAGCTAAATGGGCTTTTCATACGCTGAATGTGGCAGTGGAGGGTCAGCCTTGTGACTTTCTTTAAAAGTCTTGGGAACTGATGATTGAGAGGCCCTGAACTCTTCGGAGAAATGTTATTTCAAATGAGCACTAGCCAACTCCAAATTCACCAGTTAAAATCTGAAGATGAATTAGGTCATCTCTCAGATTTATACACTGTTTAATCCAATTTGCAATGTCATATCAGGTGTATAATCCCATTGACTTCATGGTAACCCTGGGATGTAGTGAAAAATGGCCTTTCTTTTTCCATTTTATGGATTTTACAGATGAGGACTAGGTTTAGAGAGAGTAATTTGTTTGTCCATAGTTGCACAGATAATTAAATGTTTTATAGGTCTGGGAATCAACTTGGTTTACTCATTCCCAGTCTAGTGCTTATTATACTCAACCATGAGGTCTTACTAGTGAAACTATTAAATACATGAATTGAATCAATGACAAGTCAATCTTTGCAGCAAGTAATGGCGCTGTTACAGATTTAGGCAGGCAGGCAGGCAGGTAGGCAGGCATAATGAAGATAGAAGTGATTCTAAATGCAATGTCTTTGCCCCTCAAAACTTGAATTTTGGTGTACCTTCTTGTCCAAACAATGGTAGTCTTACTAGTCCAAATCTAGCTTATCCCATTATGCATATATACCAAGAATCTGCTCCCAAGATGTATACAGAGAGCTTTTCAAAGAATAGGAAATCACTGTAATGGAAACATTTTATGGTTAGAAGTTCCATTTAACTAAGATAATTGGCCTTATCAACTTAATGTTACAAATAAAGCTCTATCTTTAATTTTTTATATTCAAACTGACTGCATCCCAAGTTGCTTTAGCAGAATGACATTACTGGTCCAGATTCCCACACCTGCCTACAGTGACCCTTCAAAGGAGGATGATCATACTTTGTCATTCTTATCTGGAGTCAACAGTGCTCCATGGGGGACCTGCCATTGTTACAGCCGTTTGGCTTATCTCCATTCAAAAATATTATTCTTAAAGTACCCACAGTGGCTGATTGATCAGGAAGAACTTCAACATCAGTCCCACAATCAGTTGGAAATCAGTCCCCTTCCTATAAGCAGTAGACCTTCACTTTGAATACGAGCCTTCTGTCCATGCTCTATGTTCATTGTCACTCCCCTTTTGAGGACCTTTCATGAAATTAAGCTAAAACCATCTAATCTATCACAGCAAAACTAACAACAATTTGATGTTTTGCCTGTCCAGGCAACTTGATATAGCAGTGTCTTAGACTGCTGAAAAAGCTGAAAGCCTTGGTGTTACACAAATATTTGGATAAGCCTTCTCTATAGGATCAGACCTTTTTTTCCTGGCATTTGAATATTGACTGGCTCTAAGAAAGAACTCTAAAAATTATATAGGAATAATATGATGATTAACATTAGGTGCCAACTTGATTGGATTGAGAGATGCCTAGATAGCGAGTCACGTATTGTTCCTGGGTGTGTCTGTGAGGGTGTTGCCAGAGAAGACTGACATTTGAGTAGGTGAACTGGGAGAGGAAGACTCACCCTTGATGTGAGTGGACACTACCCAATTGCCTGCCAGTGCAGCTAGAACAAAGGAGATGGAAGGGGTGGAATAAATTTGCCTGTGAAGTCTTCCGTCTCTCTTTCTTCTTCTGGTGCTGGATGTTTGCTTCTGCTCCTCCTACCATTGGACATCAGACTCTGGTTTCTTTGGCCTTTGCACTCTGGCATTTGCACCAGCGGCTTCCTGGGGGCTCTCAGGCCTTTGGCCACAGACTGTTGGCATCTCTGGTTTTGGAGCTTTTGGACTTGGACTGAGACACTATTGGTTTCTCACTTTCCCTAGCTTGCAGGTGGCCTTTGGTGGAATTTCGCCTTGTAATCATGTGACCCAATTCTCCTTAATATACTCTTTTATATACATACATATATCCTATTGGTTCTGTTCCTCTGGAGTACCCTAACTCAAATGATAAGCTTATTCCTACATAAACATCTGACTTGTAAACCCCCACTCCAGCTACATTTCACCTTGTTGTCAGAGAAAGGGAGCAGAATGAATTGTCTTATGTTAGAATGCCTGAGGGTGGGTTGGGGGGATTGGAAGAGAATTAGGGACAGGAAAAGCATCAGAGTTCTGAGTTCAAGAAAAAAGCGAAGACTGAGCTGCATATTGACACTAATTCTGGAATTGGTACAAGAATAATGTGAAAGGCCAGGTGCAGTGGCTCACGCCTGTAATCCCAACACTTTGGGAGACTGAGGTGGGTGGATCACAAGGTCAGGAGATTGAGACCATCCTGGTTAACACAGTGAAACCCGTCTCTACTAAAAATACAAAAAATTAGCCAGGCGTGGTGACATGTGCCCGTAGTCCCAGCTACTCTGGAGGCTGAGGCAGGAAAATCACTTGAATCTGGGAGGCGGAGGTTGCAGTGAGCTGAGATTGCACCACTGTACCCCAGTCTGGGTGACAAAGTGAGGCTCTGTCTCAAAAAAGAAAAAAAAAAAAAAGAATAATGTGAAAATGGGGCCAATCAACTGCCATGAAGTCAGAGGTTACTTGGGAAAACTGTGATAGACTTGAGTAGCCAGCGGCAGAGGGGTTCAACTTCAGTAGTATTAGTGCTGTCATTGATGGCAGGGAGTATTCTATTGTGTTGTGATTATATTTTGTCTCCTTGCATGGATGGAAGTCTAGAAACCCAAGGCATATAGTTGACGGCCGCTGATTAAGCTATCATCCTTGGTAATCTGAAATGAAATGAGCATTAAAGGCAAGACATTGGTAGCCTTAGTGAGTAGTGCCTTAGAATAGAATAAAGAGCCCCAGGAATTTGAGAATTATGAGTTGGGATGTGTATTATTTGTGGTCTTATCAGGAAACAAATGATGATACACTTAAATGGGGTATTTGAGGAGAGGTTAACAAAAGGCCCATTTACAATATTGTGAGCAGGGTTAAGGGAAATCAACAAGGAATGGTGAAGTATTTTAGGGATTTGAGCTACAAGATCCCTTACTGCCCTCTATGACTGAAAGAGCAAGTAGAAGGAACAGTTACAGAACCTAGAGAGAGCTGTTGCTGCAGCTACAGCTGTAGAAGAGGGTTTTAAAACAGAAGTGAACTTTGATAACCAACCACTGTTAACTTATGGCCTGGCAGGGAGGGCTAGGAAGTCAATGCCTCCTTATCTTTACCTATCTCATCACCTCCTAGTACATCCCACTGTTTGGACTCAACCTGAAGCTGGAAGGTTAAGGTCACTTGGTTGATGCAGTACAGGGAAGTCAGGCTTTCTGGGGCAAAGAACAAGTTAGAAAAGAACTGAGTGTAGGTCAAGATGGGAAAATGCAAGTATCCATCATAGGATGGCTACTTTGAATGGTGCTAGATAGCTTTAAAGAGATTGCCAACTCAAATTCCTAAATTCTTGGCTCAAGGAACAGCCTGAAATAGTTCTCTGACTTTGGAAAAACAATATCTTTTCTCTTGGAGCCTTAGTGCTAAAGTAGCTAGAAATCAAACAAATGGCCTAATTCTGTAGTTTGCCAAATTACAGTCCGTTGAATTCAGTCTCATTAGCTTTTTCCCAAAGTTGGGACAGTGAAATAGGATAAGACTCCATGGATTAGAGTGGAAATATGTGGGAGAATTCAGTGTCTAAATTCAACACCATTGAGCCCCTGTAGCCAATTGAAATAGCTCTTCCATTTTTAATTAAATGGTGCAACCTTACTAGAAGATTCTGTTACTAATTATCTAATTCTTCCAAAAGAAAGCCAATTCTTATTTTGTTCTCTCTCCCTAAACATTATTGACTCTGAATCTATAGTTTGCTCCTAAATTTAAGAGGAGAAATCTCATTACTTTTTAATTTTTATGGGCAAAAGTACAATTTTGTTACATGGTTATATTGCATAGTCATGAAGTGTGGGCGTTTAGTGTGACCATTACCTGAATAGTGTACATTGTGCCCATCATCCTTCACCCTCTTCCATCCTCCCACCTTTCCGAGTCTCCAGTGTCTATCATTCTACTGTATGCTTATGTGTACACATAATTTAGCTCCCGTTTATAAGTGAGAACACTTAGTATTTGACTCTCTCTTTCTGAGTCATTTCATTTAAGCAAGAGAAGAAAACTTATTTCCCAAAGTATTCCGAGACTTTACTAATCTATGTGGACAAAAAGAAATCTAAGATGTGTGCAGGAATGAATTCCAAGGGTGTTGGATCAAGAATGGAAGAAGTTAATTTTATTTTGGGCTGAATTTATTGACATTGGTTCATTTTCTGGTTATTTTGGGTTAAACGCACAAGATGGAACAACTGGGAGTGGTTCTAATTGTCTTTTTACTTGGTTGACTGAAATCTGGACCTACGTGAAAAAAATGTCAGTTTCATGTAGAGATGGAATCCAAAGACTTTTAGGGATACAAAGTTTTCAGTGAATTAATCATGTATGACTCAGCCACCGATCACCTAATCAGGGTCTCCCAAGGGGCTCAGAAGACATTTCACTAAGGCCTTGAGATAGATGTCAGCAAGGTGAGTGGGAATATCTTTAATAGTTCTCGGGTGGTCGTTCTCTTTAAGATGAGAATGCTGACATGTGTCTTCATAAAGATGCGTGGAAATAAGCTTTCTAATTTCTGTACAGGTGGGGGACTCCTGGGATAGCAGAAACCAAGCAGTATTACTCAGCAAAGTTCCCAGGTAGGTTGTAGGACTGGTGTGGTCACCTTCCTGTAGGCTCTGATTGATCATAATGTCTGATGACCAAGGTCCTACTTGATGTGGATATCTAAAAACCATTAAAGACTGAACCTGAGCCACTAAAATAGAGTACTGGCTCTTCACTCAATTTCCACACTGGAGTCAGTAAGGAGACCCACAGCTCCTAGATAGAATGGAAGGAAAAAAAACCCCATGAGAAGATTACAATAACAATCCAAGAGCATCCACTCTGTATCTTCTTTCTAGATTTCCCTGAAGGGTCCTTAATTATTTGCCAATGTCATTTTGTGCTTACACTCTTTGTGAAGCCCAAGATTCTGGCTGTGGAATAACTAATTTCTGGAGAATCAGAATGCCAGTGGTACCTGTGCAAGTCAGGGGATAAAGACAGCTTTGATAAGTCCACCTTAGAGTAGGAGCTCTGGTAACTTTGAACTATTGTCGTGTTTTATTATTTGTTTGTTATACCAATTTTCTGACTGAATAGATAGAAAAATTATCTTCAAGGATGTGTAAAATCCTCACAATGTCTTCCTGGCTCACAGAATAAAGACATTAAGATAGAAGGTACTGGAATTCAGCCTTCCTACTGAAATGGAAAAGAGTAATAGTGTCCAAAGGGAACTGGAGGGATTTGTGTCACCGTCAATGAGTTGAATGAAATGAGGTGGTGATTTCTATCAAATTCCCATTTATTTCTACAGTTTGGCAGATGTAGAAGATGGATGACTTGGGGGAGAGTGTCATGGGTGATTGCTTTATAGTGTGTGGTCTCTTAATCAGAGAAAATTAGCATATTTTCTGATCTCTGTTAAGAAGCTATTGATTTAATCAGTGCTATCCTCTGTGTCCCAATGAACAGAAAACTCCAGGTAAAATTTACTTTAATGTGAAAGAATCATCAGAGGACTATATCAATTTTTTGGCTCTGGGCTATAATTTAGACTTCAGGGATCATGACCATCTCAGGATATTTTGCCGGTCTAAGACATTAAGAACATAAGACTGAGAAGACTCGGAAAGTAGAAGACGGTATCCATATGTCTGGTGTTTAGTGAAACATACATAGGTATTGATAAATTCAAAGAATGTACATGGTTATTCCACTACAGTGAAGTATCTAGGGACTCAGTGACATAGGGAATGTCATAAAGAATTACTATTATAATCCTTTAAAACTGAATGACAAGTGAGTCCTATACCTCTAAGAAAGAGACAAAGAAGCTTGGTGGCAAGAGCTCTTAACATATACTGAGTCTCATTGATTCTAAGGCTTGATGGGCTTCTTTGTATTTGGAAGAAATACAGATCGCGTCTGGGTGTGCTGCTCCATTTTATTTGCTAGGTGACTCAAAAGGCTGACAGTTTGATGTAGGATCTAAAGTCTTTCTAGCTGATCCAGAATGTAGGGCAAGCAACTATATTATTCAGTGCATTCAAATGTGAACGTCATGAAAGTGATAGACACTTCATCTCCATCACACTCATCTGTAACTCTCCAGAGTTGGGCATGCAAATAAATATTTGCTGAATGAATAAGTAACTCAGCGACTTCAATGGTGCCCAAGTATGTGGGGTAGAGCTAGATATCTGTAGTCTGGAACTGTGGTAAGGCTTCACAATATATAGCATAGTGGAGGCCCTTATTTTCACAGAAATTATGTCCTCTTGAGCAAGTAACCATTGAGAAAAACCCTTGGTTTGCCTATAAGCTTCAGTAGGTTATATCCTGAACCGATTGTTACCTGATATATTAAGCTATGAATTTGAGAGTTAACAAGAGCTCTTAGCATATACTGAATCTCATTTATTCTGAGACTATGTATTTTGCATTTGAACATCTCTAAAATGTGTCTAAACATATATCTATTATGTATCTATAATTGATGGCACATTAGAGTTTATTTGGAAGCATTTTTTTTTTTCCTGGAGGGAACATGAAGTGATGCTCTCTCTTACAGTTGAGGATATAGGTGCTATTACTATTATTCCAACTTAAAAATGAGGAAACAGATGTAATAACCTGCTCAGAAGTCACATTTTCTAGTATATGATAGAGTATGGGTCTAAGCCTAGGCAGTCTGGCTTCAGAGGCTGGCTCTTAGCCATTGCACTATGTACCTCTTAGAACGTTTATGATTTTTTTTTTTTTTTTTTGAGACAGAGTCTCACTCTCTCACCCAGGCTGGAGTGCAGTGGCACAATCTCAGCTCACTGCAACCTCCTCCTCCTGGGTTCAAGTAATTCTCCTGCCTCAGCCTACCAAGTAGCTGGGACTACAGGCGCGCACCATCATGTTGGCCTAATGTTTTGTATTTTTGGTAGAGATGGGGTTTCACCATGTTGGCCAGGATGGTCTCGATCTTTTGACCTCGTGATTCATCCGCCTTGGCCTCCCAAAGTACTGGGAGTACTGGCATGAGCCACCACGCCCGGCCAGAAAGTTTAAAAAGGAAATATATTATTCCGTATCTTAACAATTGATATAGTGGAGGGTATGAGGGAGATCTCTATACATTCTACTCAATTTTGCTGTAAACCTAAAGCTGCTCTAAAGAATAAAGTTTGTTAATTAGAAGGTTGATACAATGTATCTAAAAATAGTTGTATATATTACACATTACTAATGAAAGACTTCCTGTACCAAGAAAGCTTTTGATCCAGGACTTGAGATGTTAGAGAATCTTTTCCTAATCCATCCTGATGTCTGTAAACTGACTCATGTATAAGAGGTTATGATGCCTCTTGGGGTTGGGATTAAGAATGGACTCTATACATGGACTTAACATAATCTGCCACTTCACCACTGATGAGCCAGCAACCACTACTAACAAATTTGTCGGCATTAAAAATCATCCATGAGTCCTGATGGGAGATTGATTAAAATGGACCCGTCTTCATAGAGAAGGTATGATTTGTCCTCACTGGGTTTTGCCAGAGCTACCATTTATGAACCTATGAATGCTCTACACAATGTTATAGCATCTCCAACAATATTGTTTCTTACCTAGAAACTCACTTAATGTAAAGATGTTATAGGATGGACTGATGCTTGAGAAATTTTACTGGCCATATCTTACCTCCTCATATCAGTAGCCTTCATTGAACAGTGGATCAGCCTATGAAGTCTCACCTCTGCCTGTAGAAAGGAAAGAATATAGTGTGAGTTTGGACTTTAGCATCCTGAAGAATGAAGGTTAGTGTTACCCCACTGGATAAAGAATACTAGTTAGCTAAAGTCCTTGTTCAAGACAAAGGTAATATAGAACAGGAAGAGGAGGGAGAAAACCATAAATACCAGCTGTTGTGGACACTGTGCTGCACCCCCCTCCCCCAGATTATCCCTCGTTGAAGCAACTGTTGCTCCAGCTTATGGGAGACTGACTGCAGAGATCCTTTAGTTTTCAACCCTTCAGAGATTGACTCAGCTACAGACAGCTGCCTCACTCAAGTTGATGCCCCTTCATGGGGTGACCCACATTCAGTAATGGATCAATGTGGGAATTTAAAGACCTGGTCATCTCAGCCCAACTTGAGTAAACTCTGAGTGGTCATTCTAGCTCTCAAGGACCCCACAGCACTGACTAGGGCTGTTGGGCCAGCATTTCAGCTTGATTTTATTTGTCTGCTCTGCTTCCTCCACTACCCTTCTCTAGGGGTCGATCCCAAGAGCTCTCCTAAATAAATATCTTGCAAGTTAAAGTCTATCTCAGAATCTACGTTCCAAAGAATCTGACCTGTAACTGCAGCTGTAGCCTCATGTCAGTTACAAATATGAGAAATATGGCTCCAAATCATATTTCTTTTCTTAATGTACTCTGTGTGTGTGTGTGTGTGTGTGTGTGTGTGTGTGTGTGTGTGTACTTTCTTTTCCTTTTCTGCTATCTGGCTGTATTCCATGTTTATCTGTATGCACATATTATGTGTTGTTGGGGCTGACTTCACTTGGTAGGATACTAGGGAGTAGAATAGACATCATACCTGGAGCTGGCTCCAATGCCCGTTGAGGCTTTGCTTTGCCTCCCATTCATGAGATGGTGACTTTTTGGTTGTTCTGAGGATGATTTCATTGCATTAGACAGTAGTAATATTTTTGAAAATGCTAAGAAGGAAAGATGGGATCTTAGAGGTTATTAGCAAAAGTGATGGACTCTAATGAATGTTGGTAATTTTGGCTGCCCAGAATATATGAACATCCTTTGTGTTTTGGGGAAGTCTTAAGATAGGTGGGGAGTTATTGTCTCTATAGAAAGTGAAAGGAGTGGATCATTCTATCCTAGCTCAGTAGCTGAGGCATTGTCCTGTGACCCATGGCTGGTCAACCACATTCCCTAGTGACTACTTTGAATGTAGAAAGAATGATGTAAGTGGCATGGTCAGTTAAAAATTATTCATGGAGGCTGTGGCAAAATCATAAGTCTGTGTTGTAGGAAGCATCTAATGGCTGAAGATCACCAGTGGGATTCTAGGCAGATCATTTTTAGAAAGGACCTTGGCTGAGGTTCCCTCAGTTCCTGCCAAGCCTGGTCGTCACATTTTCTTGCCAATTCTGTAAGGTACTCAATACCTGTGTAGTTAATTCCTTTTCTGCATAAGGTAGCCAGAGTCTGTCTCTATAATTTGTATCCCAAACCATTGTTAGCCTACAGATACCCCAGGATACTAACAAACACTAGCAGCATAGATATCTAATGGGGTTGAGGAGGAGGTCGGGCACTTGAGCTTCAGGGCAAATAGGTGCAAAGTAGCTAGAAGCAAAGGCAAATGAGAAACCCTTGACTACTGAAAAAAAAAAAAAAAAAAAAACAACCCTAATGAAGTAAGTTCCCTCTTGTTTCCCCTAAGAAGTCTGGATCCGGGTCTTTGCAATGAGAGAAATGCCTCTGGGATAGCCCAGCAAATATAAGCAGCAGAAACTTACCATCCTTCCACGGCCCTGACCTTCTTCCTTGTAGTCTTTACTCCCTGGTTTTCATATTTAGTTGTGACACCAGGACATTTTTTTTTGTTGGCAGAAGCACATCCCAGACATTCCCACTGCCTGAAGATGAACAGAAATCTGCTTTTATTGTTGAGTGATTACTGGCAAATCAAGAAATAGCTGTATCATAGACTTGGATAGATCATAAAGTGGTCCATGGCCATCTCAAGGGGCTCCTTTCCAATTTTGCAGCAGCTATAAAACTTTTAGAAACAAAGAAGCTTGTTGATCAGAAATGACAGAGCTGCAGATCTTGTCCCCATCAGAGCAGTTCTCTAATGTATTTATTTAGGTGCATTCTTAAAGCTACATGGCAGCTATGTGAATATTGCAGCAATAGCAATTAAAGAGGTTACTTGGCAAACCCCAACATACTGCCAAGGCAGCCACAAGTGGTTGCACATTTCTTCCTGATGTTTATAACATTTTCATTACAACATGTAAGTAATATATCTCCTCTTATTTAAATGGCAGATGTTAGACAGCGTTATGTTTATGCAGGTAAACCCATAAAAGAGGAAGGCTAACTAATAGCATTTGGAAGGTAGGGAATAGGTTAATTACTTAGGAGCCAGGAAATATTTGAGAAAGGAAGTCTGAGCTGTTAAGACCACCCTAGAGACCAAGAATGAACAGAACAGGGCTTCCCTTGAAGTCTGGAGTTGGGGCACTGCTGGCCAAACACCAACATTCTCTTCCAACTAGGAAGGCAGCAGGTATCTCATGGTTAGATGGGAAATCACTCATTAGGGGAACATAATTATAAGAATGGTTTGGATCTCATAAGCACCTGAACTCAAATACTAATGCACCAGGAATTGAGAGAACATATAGAGTCTTAAGAGATTTTTAAACAGAATCACCATACATTATTTGTTATAATTTATTAAGCACCTGCTATATGCTAGTTGCTGTGCTTAGTACTGCACATATATTTGTTCATTTTCTCAATCATGGTTTATTTTGTGCATTTTACAGATGAGGTTCAAATTAAGTCGCTCATCAAAGTATCTTTTTCTGTGCGACAGGGTAAGTCAGAACCCAGCTTCGTCTGATTCTGAAAGCCCAGGCTGCTTTTACTGGATGCTAGAGATGAAGACCTTCATAAAAGATCTGCCCATGAGAGAGGCATGTTTGTTTGCCCAGGGCTCATCCCTGTGTCCCTTTGAGGTTAGCAACAACCAGCATGTCCCTGGGTACCACTGTCAGATTCTGAACCTCAGGCTGTCCTGAAATTTGATCCAGCCCAGTGTGGGATCTTTCATATTCTGTTCTTTGGCCTCACGGTTTACATAAAGCACTACATAAATCCAGTTTACCCTGGAATGAGTTCTAAGAGAAAGCATATTACTTTACATGCATGGGGAAGAAAAGATAAGGGAGTTAGGTTTGAAACAAACTTTGTTTTGTCACAAAGGCCTTTGTCACATGGTACTCTAAAAGAACCCAAACAACCAAACCACTGACATGAAGAGTGGTTTTAAAGACATACGGTTTGCATCACCCCTGTTCCACAGGGCAACTGAAATCGGAGCCGAAAATGACCTGCTTGTCCATCTTACCCTTCCAGAGTCAGTACAGATGGTTCCCTGTAGACCAGGCTTGCCTTAGTCCTACAGGCTTGATGAACTCAGCGCCAGGACACCCCTCATTTTCCTCCTAGATATGTCGATCACCTAACAGTTCTTACTGCCTGGAAATTTTCCTGACCCAAAGCCAAAGTGTTCCTCTGCTCCATTTCATCTCATTATTCCTTTTACACTTTTGGGCCTCTGAGTCATTCTTTTCTATCTAGAAGTTTCCACTCTTTCCAAAGACGTCAGGCTTAAGGTCTTCTTCCATCAGAGTTTCCCTAATGCCTGGGCTTTTCTGAGTGGTCACAGGTACTTTGTCTTCTTCTAAGATGGGGAATGTGTAGAATGATCCCAGAGGTTTTTTTTTTTTTTTTTTTTTTTTTTTAAGACGGAGTTTTGCTCTTGTTGCTCAAGCTGGAGTGTAATGGCACAATCTTGGCTCACTGTAACCTCCGCCTACCAGGTTCAAGAGATTCCCCTGCCTCAGCCTCCCGAGTAGCTGGGGTTATGGGGTTATAGGCACACACCACCATGCCAAGCTAATTTTTTGTATTTTTAGTAGAAACGTGGTTTTACCATGTTAGCCAGGCTGGTCTCAAATTCCTGACCTCAGGTGATCCGCCCATCTCGGCCTCCCAAAGTGTGGGGATTACAGGCGTGAGCCACCGCACCCAGCCAGTATTTCACTGATAGCTATGAGATGTACATAGTTTGGGGGTAAATGGATAATTTGAGACATACATATAATCAAATGAGAGTAACTGGAATATCCATTATCTTAAATATTTATCTTTTCTTTATGTTAGAAATGTACAAATTATTCTTTCTAGCTATTTTGAAATGTACAATTGATTAATGTTAATGATTGTCATTTTACTACCTCACACCAAGTCTTCTAAGGACGGAGAAGACTGAACATATATCTCAGAGGGATTTGAGTGTGGGCCAAAGTGGTGTGAGATTTCCTTGACATTACCCAATTTTGTCTTAAATATTCATATCTTCAACGAATCTGTGTTTAATACAAAACTATTTTAAACACTAACAAATTAAGTCACTCAACCCTTTGCCCTCCCCCAACCTGCAACCCTAGTCCCGCGAAATCCTCAAGTAAAATTGTCATTGCAGAAATGTACTTTATGCTAAGCCTGTGACCTCAAATACCCTCAACATTCTAATAATAGTATAAATTCCAGCTAGAGAAGTATGACTCTAAGAAATATAAAGTGCCTATGAGAGTAAGGTAAGGGGTGAGAGAGTACAGGTAATAGAAAATGGGTACAGTGTTTTTGGGCAGATTAGGGTCTCATCTTACAGATCCAGGACACGTTATTTAATATCTATGATGTACAGCTTCTGCAGTGAGAAAAAAGAACATAACAGATCTCTTTTTGAGGGTTCAAAGAGATGATTTGTGAAAATACCTAGCACAGTGTTTAGTATAGTTGGTATCAAATAAACATTGTGGGCTTTTTTGTTGTTGTCGGGGGAAGGCTCTGGAGGAGACAGAGAAGAAAGTTATTCAAGTTTCCTCCTGCGTCATTTACCTTCCTGACATAACCTTTTCCAGCTCCACTGATATGCTAGACCAGAAAACTTTCAGCTCAAAGACAGCCCTTACTTACTGTCTGAGCCAGTCCTGGCCAATTTGGCTGTATTTTAAGAGCCCGCTCCTTCCCATGGAAAGAACTTGGAATTACTATTGTGCTGGGGGTGTGAGTATATGCCCACTCTCTGAGCTTCATTTTTCCTCTCTAACCTCCATCTTCTGACTGAGACTTGGCTTTGATATCCTGAGTGCAGTTTAATTACTTTGCTGAGACCAAAGCCTTCTGTCAATACCACAACTATCCAGCTTGACCCAGCATCTGCATAACGTTCATCAACCTCTCCTCATGTGAGTCCAAGTGATGGTCTGGTCTTTAGTGTTTCTGTGTCTGCTTTATCAGCCCACTGTCTGAACGCCCTTCATGAGCTTTGGATCTCCAGTATCTGCATAACATTTATTAACCTCTTCTCATGAGTACCAAGCCCAAGTTGATGGGTCTTTGCTCTTTATGCATTTTTAAAAAATCAGTGCAGTGTCTGAACCCTCTTCTAATGTTTGAAAATCCTTCTTTGCATGAGGAAGCCTGAAAGGCCAGATGATGATAGAATGTGGGCACCTGTGTATCCTTGGCCAACAGATCCTCAGGCCTAAGTCTGTAAATTTGAAACCAGTGATACAAAGTATCAAGGAATAGGCCAGAATTCATTCCCTCTGAGAAATTTCCTAAGCTAGAACTTGACTAATTCTCTTTTACCTGGCAACCCAGAAGTGCCTGAAATTCTAGGTTTTGCCTTCAACAACGTGACAAAGAAAACAGACTGTGGGATTCAGAATTAGAGTTGATGTTGCACTTACTAGCTGTGTAATTTGAGGTAGGAAGTTGAAACTCCCTGAGTTTCAGCATCCGCATCTGTAAAGTAGAGGTAAGAATGGTTTTATAGCATTGTATGTATCCAATGAGACACTATAAGCAATTTTCTTTTGCAAAGCCAAAAAATGTACCAGATTAACATGACGATGACTAGCTTCATTATTTGTTATACGTCTCATCTTTGTTGCTGCTATTTATGAAAACACTTTTTTCTTTGAGATGACACTTTTGCTGTGTCAGTTATCTGCATTTTAATGTGAATGAGGAAATGAAAGTAAGGGGGAAGAGATGACTGAAGAAGGATGCTGGGAAGTGGACAAGGTAGACCGTGCTAAGAAAGAGAAAAATAGATCACCTTGGAGGCTTAACATGTACTCTTTCCTCCTCAAAACGCTAGCCAGGCTTGGTTCTTCTAACTCTTCCATGTACCGACTAGGCTTGCTTTCTTCTTCTTAACAAAGAAATGTAGAAGTTGTAAATTTTCATTCAATCAAATATGGATTTATTGAGGTGGTGGCACGCAGCGTTTCCTGGGGTTAGAAGAGATACTCAATCCAGACTGCTTCTACAGCAGGATCTTGGTTGAGGTTCTGGATATCAAATCTCGATTTGCTATTTCTGCACATTTTTGAGCTTGTTACTTGGTCCTTCTTGTCACTTTCCTGATCTGGTCTATGCCCTTCCATAAGTCCCTGTAAACTTTAGGTAACTAGAGTCCTTTTGGATGTTTGCATCCAAGGACCCTGACTCAACTAATCCTGCCTTAATCCAGGCCGACCAACCTGAATCATGATGCTGCCACCTGCTGGATTTGTTGTTTAATGTCTTTATCTCAGGCAAGATCATGACCCCCATGGAGCAGAGCCTGTATTATTCTTTGGGATAAGCACTATGATGTGTCCCCCAAATCTCCCGTCAATGAAGCACTAATTTCCTCAGATGCTAGGAGTGCTGTTGGTAGGTGGCCTTCAGCGGCCAGCGCCTTCAGTGTGATTGCCTCATTAGCAGAGAGGGACCTTGCCCAATACCACCTCCCAGGGTGGTCCCATCAATGGCTGGTTCATGTGATCATTTCAGCCCAAAAGAGGGACAATTCTGAGGACCATTCTTGCTCCAGAGCTCCCTGTGGGGTTTGTTGAGGCTGTCCTTGGAGTGCATTCAATTTGACCCTTTCTTCTGCTTGATCCCGCTTTCATCCTCTCCTTTTATCAGGTTATTGATCTTAATAAGTCAGTTTAAAAAATCCTCCTGCATGCTGATCTCCATCGTAGAGTCGGCTTCCTGGAAAACCTATTGATAACAGCCTTTCTGATAACCGAGTTAGGACCTAACCCAGTTTCACATGAAGACTGAGCACAAGTATCTATTTGTTGAACAACTAGTAGTTCCTTTTATCCATGGAGAGGGCATTCTTCTTTGGCCTAAGACTTATCTCTGCTTTTTCTCTGAATCCCATCTCCTCCTACCTCCTCTTCATAGCTAGGAACGTCTTCACCTTCTTCCTATTTCTTAGATTTACTCAGTCCTCGAATAGGGGAAAATCTCGAGGCTTAGTCTTGGGCTTTCTTCTCTAGGTCAGATTCTGTGGACTATGAGCTCCAAAGGGGCAGGTGGCAAGTGTGTTTGCTAGATTCCCAAAACCCATCACAGTGCTTGCCACTTAGTCGGCATTCAATAAATGCATATTTTATGGTTTAAAAGTCCAGACCTTCTACACTTCACTGTCAGGGAAAATAAAGCAAATCTAGTAGTAGTATGGAAGAGACAGGAGAACCAAGCCTAGCCAGTGTTTTGAGGAGGAGAAAGTTTATGTTAAGTCTCCTGGGTAAACTATTTTTCTTTCTTAGCACATTCTGCCATTTCCCCTTCTCAGTACATCTCGTCAGTCATCTCTTTCCTCTTAATTTCATTCTTCATTCACATTAAAATGCAAATAATTGACATGGCTAAAGTGCTATTTTTTTTTTTTACTTTTTTGACACAAAGTCTCACTTGTCACCCAGGCTGGAGTGCAGTGGTGCCATCTTGGCTCACTGTAGCCTCGACCTCCTGGGCTCAAGCAATCCTGCCTCAGACACCCAAATAGCTGGGACTCCAGGTGTGTGCCACCAGGCCTGGCTAATATTTTTTGTAGAGACAGGGTTTCACCATATTGCCCAGGATGGTCTCGGCCTTCTGAACTCAAGTGATCTGCCCGCCTCAGCTTCACAAAGCGCTAGGATTACAGACATGAGCCATCATGCCTGGCCCAAAGTGCTATTCTTGAAGGAAAAAGTGTTTTCATTGATACTAGCAAGACAAATGAAAGGCGTGACAAATAATGACGATAGCAATCATTATGTTACTCATGAACTTTTTGTTTGGCTTTGCAAAGGAGAACTATTTACACTGTCTCATGTGATACAATGCTATAAAAACATTCTTATTATTTCTACTTTATGGATGATGACACTGAAATTCAGGCAGTTTACCCTTCCTATCCCACATTATATAGCTTGTGAACAGAAGATTCAGGGTCAACTCTGTGTCTGTTTCATTCTGTATCCTATTCTCTATCTTTTATGTCACATTGCTAAAGGTAAAACCTAGAATTTCTGGGTTGCCAGGTAAAAGGCACCTCTAGGTTGCCAGATAAAAGAGAATTAGTCAAGTTCTAACTTATGCCACTTCTCAGCAAGAGCTGTCTTGCTTACCAAATCTGAAACCTAGTTTCTTTCTGTGATGGCTATTGAAAGGGAAAAGCCCCTCAATACCACCGTCCAGTTGTTTAGCCTTCCCTAAAAGAGCTCCTGGTTGAAAGAGAAGCATGTTTTCATTTGGAGAGTTCATTCCATTTACAGGCCTTAGGGACAACACTTGTCATGGCAATCAAAGTGTCAACTAAGACAAAAAAAGAATAACACAGCACATAGATGTGGCACCTTTACTAATGTAAATGTAAAAATTTCACCACTTTTTTTACAAGAGCAAAAGTGTCAATGAAATTGTTTCTTTAAACTGGACGGAGAAAAGAGTCTTTGAGAGAAGAACCAAGTTATATTCTGATAGTGATCTGATCCCAGGCTCAATATCTATTTATTTCTCTCAAAACGTGGTCTTACAGAGCCCTGTATCCGGGAATACCAGCTGTGACTGTGCTATAGTTTTCATTTGGAAACAGACCTTTCTTTCCAGTTTCTAAGCCGGTCTGTCTGACCACGTTCTTGGCACACTATTTGATCACAGCTCAGAGATTTCAACTTGCCTGAAGAATATTGTGGATGGATTTTCCAGGAATGCTAACCTGGACTTGAGAACAATGTTTGATTTTAAGTAGTTTCTTGTTTCCTTTTGCCCAGTCCTCTTGTACAAAATATATCTCAATAAGCTGCCGTGTGTGTGTGTGTGTGTGTGTGTGTGTGTGTGTGTGTGTTTATGGTGTTTGAAGACTGGAAAAGCAATTCCAACTTATTGATGGTAGGCAAAGGAGAGTGCTTGGGCTGAAAGGGTTTTCTCTTAGTCTGATTGTTCACAGATGTGATGGGCAAATTCATTATTGATAATGTGGAAGAACTGGCAAAGAATTAGACAAGAAAATGCAATAGTCAGTATGGACCCCTTATGAGCTCTGAGTAATAGTTCTTAAACATCTGTTTGCTCTCTGCTTCCATGTTCACCATCTGAAAATCACTCTTGTCCACAATTTTTACCAGTTCTTTGGAGCTGCCTGGGTTGTTACTGCTTTTGCTGCTCCTACATCTTTAGAGCTAGTATCTACTGAGTGCTTACTACCTGTGTAAGTCATATCTTAAGAGATTTGTGGATATCCCTTAGCCAAAGCCTTACAACCCCAAGAGATGGGTATTCATTGTCATCTCCATTTCAGATGAGAATGTTGAAGTATGTACAGGATAAGAAACTTGTCCAATGTCCCAGAACTTGTAAGAAGCAAAGACTGTATTCAAACCCAGGTGTGTTTCTCTCCAGAGACCGTACTTACAGCCATTAAACCAAACGATCTCCACCTAAAAAGCTGCTAAAGGTGCTTGCTTGCCCAGAAGACTTTTCCAAACTGTCTCCAGGTTCCAAACCTTCCAGCCTTGACCTTTATCCCTACTGGGAGAGCGTGGTGAGCGTGTATGTGTTTTTCAGACTGAACTTTGGGTAAAACTTAGAGAACAGAGGAGCCAGAGGGACGATGAGTTTAACAAACCCAGACTTTCCCTCCCTCAGAATGAAGTTGCTGGCTAAAGGTCCATCAGTTCATTAGCAGTGGAGACAAGGTCTGCTCTGCTGAAAAGAGTTTCATGGCATACAAAGAACTGTGTCTGTGGCCTTTCCTCCTTCTGAGAAAAGCAAACGTCAGGCACCAGGATATGAGTGAATAATCCATAAAATCTGGTATAGAGCACATCCAGCTATCCTAATGCCCTCTGTGAGTGTCATCACCAAGGAAAGTCAGACTGGTCTTTTCCAAAATTTGATTGTTTTAAAAATTAATGATAATTTATTTGTTTTTTGGAGACGGAGTCTCACTCTGTTGCCCAGGCTTGAGTACAGTGGCATGATCTCGGCTCACTGCAACAGAGGTTTTAACCCCTCCTGGTTTCAAGCACTTCCCCTACCTCAGCCTTCTGAGTAGCTGGGATTACAGGCATGCACCACCACACCTGGCTAATTTTGTATTTGTAGTGGAGACAAGGTTTCACCATTTTGGCCAGGCTAGTCTTGAACGCCTGACCTCAGGTGATCTGCTGTGCTAAGCCTCCCAAAGTGCTGAGATTACAGGCATGAGCCACCACACCCAGACCCAAATTAATGAATTTTTAATTGAAAAATTAAAAATTGCATGTATTTACTGCATGCCACATGATGTTTCAAAATATGTATACATTGTATAATGGCTAAGTTGAGCTAATTACATGTGCATTACCTCACATACTTTTCTTTTGTGATGAGAACACTTAATGTCTACTCCCTTAGCAATTTTCAAGAAAATAACACATTGTTTTCAACTATGGTAGGCATGTTGTGCAATAGGTCCCTTGGACTTACTCGTGGTATCTGATATTTTGTATTCTTTGACCAACACTTCCTTAGTCGACTTCTCACCCTTAGCCGCTGGTAACCACCATTCCTATTGGTCTTTTTTACTGGTCCAGATTTTGATTCTTCTTTGCTTCTTCTAAGTGGGGAACTTTCACTAAGGTGATTTAGAAAATACCAGAGTTGTCTCAGTAGTACAACAAAGAGAAATGCAACTTTGACATTCAAAACATTCTTGGTTGGACATGGTGGCTCATACCTGTAATCCCAGCACTTTGGGAGCCAAGGCAGGTGGGTCATCTGAGGTCGAAAGTTCGAGACTAGCCTGGCCAACATGGCCCTGCCTCTACTAAAAATACAAAAAGTAGCCCGGTGTGGTGACGAGTGTCTGTAATCCCATGTACTCAGGAGGCTGAGGCATGGGATGTGGAGGTTACAGTGAGCTGAGATTACGCCGCCGCACTCCAGCCTGGGCAACAGAATGAGACTCTTATCTCAAACAACAACAACAACAACAATAAGAACAACAACAAAACATTCTGGCCCATAGGGAATGAGGGGAGGAGTATCTTTGAAAGAGTTTTTCAGTGGCACATAGCAGAAAAATAAACTGGTGTAATTGATAAGAAAATGCAGTGATTTATATAACTGTAAAGTCCAGTGTTGGTGTATATTTCAGGTGAGTTTGATCTAGTGACTCAGTGGTGGAACCAATATGTCCATGTCTTTTTATTGCTCTTGCTTTACCTTCCAAATGGGTTAATATTACAAAGTCTTCTCACATTCTAAGGTGGCTGCTGGCGGCAATTGAAGCCGAATGTCTTCTTATTTACATGCAGAAGGGAATGGGAGAATCTTCTCTCCACTGTTGAAGTTCTTTGCTAAACTATGATCAGCTTATGACATGAGTGGATCTAGGAATCAAACACTGCCGTCATGGGATTTGGGAGAGATCAACTTCACTGACTCTAGGAGTGGGTCCAGATCAACTTAAATCAGTTAATATGATCCTATCTCCTCTGCCTCCCCCCGCCCCAGTAATTGGTTCAGGATTGGACATGTAATTCAGACCTAAGCCAAATGGGAGATGTTATTTTTGGTGACAGTAATTATTTCATAGTGAATGGGAGAAAGTCAAATAGATGCTGCACATGCAACTATATTGTCTACTATAGGAGGTAAGATAAAAATACAGTCATCCAGTCAGCACTACTTAATATTTTGGTCATTGAGAGAAATGTTTATATGTAAGAAACTTAGCTATGTGACTTTAAACCAATATAATCTTATTTATATGCTGATTCTGCTTCTACTTGCAAAATAGATTAGAATTTCTTAGTTCACGTTCCATGCAGCATTGAGGCAGGTGATACAGGCTGGTAGAGGTACTATTTCTGGTCAAAGGATTTCATGAATAGCTGTAGAAACTCTAGAACTTTAGAAACATGTCTTATTTTCTCTTTAAAATTTCCTGGCTTAGCCAACATAGTGAGACCTGATCTGTACAAGAAACAAAAAATTAGCCAGGTATGGTGGTTTGTCCCTGTACTTCCTGCTACTTAGGAAGCTGAGGTGGGAGCATCACTTGAGCCTGGGCAGTGGAAGCTGCAGTGAGCTATGATTGTGCTACTACATTCCTGCCTGGGTGACAGAGTGAAATTCTGTCTCTAAATAAATACCTACATAAACAAAATTTCCTTACTGAATTTCTCTGTAAAGTTGTAAAACAATATTCATGCTACATTCATTCACTGCACAATTGCAAAGTTCTGTAAATACCAATAAATTTCTTCTTCATCCCAATGACCCCAGAGGTAATTAATGTTAAGACTTGATGTATTTCCCCAACTTTTTTTCCTGTTTATAGACAAACTGCATAAGCACATGTATAGAGTTGTTTTGGCTATTTCTTTTCATAAAAGATGAGATTATACTATTCATATTAGTCTACCATTTTTTTCTCACTTAATGATACATCACCAATATATTTCCACATTTATAGCTGTAGCTGTCACTTAGTTTTCCATAGATCCCTGTTATGAATGTACTGCAGAATTTATCCAACCATTCCATTAATTGATGGAGATTCAAGTTATTTTCATTTCTTCTTTTTTTTTTTTTTTTTTTTTTTTTTTTTTTTTTTTTTTTTTTTTTTTTTTTTTTTTTTTGAGATGAAGTCTTGCCCAGGCTAGAGTATAGTGAGGCGATCTTGGCTCACTGCAACCTCTACATCCCAGGTTCAGTCAATTCTCCCAGCTCAGCCTCCCAAATAGCTGGGATTGCAGCCACCATGCCCAACTAATTTTTGTATTTTTAGTAGAGACAGGATTTCACCATATTGGCCAGGCTGGTTTCAAACTCCTGACCTCAGGTGTTTGTGATCTGCCTGACCTGGCCTCCCAAACTAGGGGGATTACAAGTGTGAGCCATTATACCCAGCTGTTTTCATTTCTTTTCTAGTAAAAACAATGCTATTTCACTTTATTTAACCTGGGATAACAGCTTTTTCTTAGGAGACTGTGAAATAGCATATTTTTTATCAGTGAGTCCAAACTCAGAGCTTGGTCCTATGCTTAGGACACAGTATCAACTAATTCAATTCATTTCCCTTTGTAACATGAATTTTAACATTAACCAAAATTGTGAGTAATTCATGAGGGGCAGATTCCAAGGCATTTATTAGCCTTCCAATTCTTGACATCACTTTTATCAGGCAAGAACTAGCCTTAAACCAGGTGGTTGGGGCAAGTTTAATGAATGCACTAATTACAAGGGTGTGGGCTGATTTAAGAGAAGGATTTAAGGGAAACCAACTAGGAATAGTGAAGAATACAGAGCTAGGAGGAGGCCTCACCTTATCCTTAAGTCTAAAGAAGGAGGGAAAAGTGGACAAAGGAGTTAGATAAAGAGCTGCAGCTGGAAGAGAAGGCAGCCTGTCCCAGAGAGTGGCAGAGGGGAACCTATGGCCTAACAAGGAGGGATTCCAGGGGAGTAAAGGCTTCAGCCTTATTCTGCTTTGCTTTCAACTCCTGCTGTTGTTTCTCATAGGCCAAACTAACTGGAAAGAAAGGGAACCCAATGATGCTGTTGATAAAAGTAAACCTTTTTGGCCCCTGAGCAGGATGAAAAAGGGTGGAGAGTGAAAAATGCCCAGAACGCTGCTCTAGCATATGATTCACCTCTGAACATTCAGGAAGTATGAGAGAAAAATGTAAAAGGGCCTCTTAGGTATCATTGTATACACATGGGCCTAGAGTCATTTGCAAAGCTATGTTCCTACAGAAGCATTACTCTCTTAACTCGTTCCCTTTTCCACCATCATTCGCAATAAGAATGAATAAGCATGTTACAAATTCTACAGGACAAGATCATGTCTGTGTTCTGTACTGACTTGCACAGGGCTCATTGATTTGCCTCAGAAATTGTTTTCTCATTAGCATCATTTCTATCCAGATAGGCTAGAAAATCTTATAAATTATCCCAGTTAAGGACTCTCTCCTACCTTGGTGGAACTGATGGTGAGTTTTGCATGATTTGCTTATTAACTCAGCAAATGTGTTGAGTAAGCACTCTGTATTGGGACTTGTGCCAGATACTGGAAAAAATACAGCAAGGCATTAGACACAGCCCTCAAGGAGTTTGCCGTCTTTAGAAAGAGACAGACAGGTAAGTAGATATTTACAGTTCCATAAGTAAATTGAGTGATGGGCCATGCATGGGCAGCAGAGAGCAGGGGCTATGTGCCTGTGTTTATGATCTGCTTCCATCACTTATTATCTCTGTGGCGTTAAACAAGTTACTAAACCACATATGTGTAATGACAACTCTGACAGACTACAGTTTCCAAAAATGGCCATAACAACAACTTGCATCCCACTGCAATGTGACCTTGCTGCCCACTCTTTTCCGCTTCCTGTCAAAGGGTGGAGTTAGATTTAGTACCCCATTGAATCTGAGCATGTCCCGAGACTGCTTTGATCAAAAGACTATGGTGGCAGCAGCACTGTCAGTGCTAGATTTAGCTCAGGTTTATCTGGTCTGATACATTCTGTATCTTGGCTCTTGGAATGCTAGCTTTTGGGATGTTTCTTCTGGAGACTTAAGGACAAGGCTATGAGACGCCTGTTAAAGTGAACTAAACATGGCCTGAGAAAGACTCCTCACTTCTGTATTTGAATCCTTGTGGACAAACTGTAACCTAATGTAATAGGTAGACAAGACTGAAAATCTAATTTAGAAGTATGTGCCATACAAGAGCTGAGTCTTGGTCCAATCCCAGCAGCCATGCTTCAACCACTCATACACTGCTGAGTGTTCACACTGTGTTCAAATACAGTAAAGCAAACATCAACTTGTAGCCCATCCAGCTGTTTCTGTACCACACTTCTGATTTCTGTATGTCACTTTTTTGTTTGGTCTATGAATTTGTCCTGTGAGGCATCCCTGGAGTCTATCTGAATCTGCTGTGATTCTGAGGGCTGCCCAAGTCACGAATCGTTCATTGCTCAATTAAACGCCTTTGAATTTAATTTGGCAGCAGTTTTTCTCTTAACAAGGGAGAGGCTGTACACAGGTACTTTGTGTTAGCCCTAGCTGAGCTCTTAGCCCACAGCCGTGTGAGTGACGCATCTTGAACATTGTCCCACTCACAGCTTGATGACTCCGGCCACAGCTACCATCTGACCACAGCCACAGGAATGACCCCGCAGGAGAACTGGCAACAGAACCCAGGCAACCTGCAGAAATGTGAGAGGTAATTATCTACTGATTTAAGGCCCTATGTTTTTGTGATTGTTTGTTATGCAGCCATAGATACTCAGAAGAGGGAGGATAATAAAAGTATATCCTTCATAAAACTGACGTGGGGATTAAACAAGGTAACTTTCACAGTGCTTATTATAGCACCTGGCATAGAGCAAATGTGGGAGAAATGTGACCTATTTTCAGTCTTGTATTATTGAGTTATGATGCTGTCGGATTGAGGAGGAGTTCCTGCTATAGCTTATGTTGTCTACAGGTGTTAGAGGGGTGGATGTGAGCTGAGGCTAGAGCAAAGTCAGGGGAAGTTTGTTAGAGCAAAGGATGCCAGCACCTCCTCCAAGAGGCAATCCTTCTTCTCTGGTTGGGTAGGAAGCATCTTCTCCAGGTTCTCTGTGGCACCCTCAGAGTAATCACCATACTACTTTATGACTCCCTGGAAAAGTGTTCCACTAGCTATGGTGGGAGCCTGCACTTTGGGAGGCTGAGGTAGGCGGATCACCTTAAGTCAGGAGTTTGAGATCAGCCTGGCCAACATGGTGAAACCCTGTCACTACTACAAATACAAAAATTAGCCAGGTGTGTTGGTACATGCCTGTAATCCCAGCTACTTTGTAGGCCGAGGCAGGAGAATTGCTAGAACTCGGGAGGCAGAGGTTGCAGTGAGCCGAGATCGTGCCACTGTACTTCAGCCTGGGCAATAGAGTGAGACTCAATCTCAAAAAATAAAGGACTTTTTCTTATTCCCAGCACCTGGCACATAGTAAACCTTCATAAATGAATTAACTCATTCGATTCCTCTTGCTCTGCTGAAATTTACATACTTGCCTGTTTTATGCATAATGAAAAAAATGTTCCCAGTGTTAACAGAAATTAAACGCAACACCCTAACCCCCAAATAAAAGCCACACTCTCTAAAGCAATGGGGTCTCCTTACTTGGACTGATATTCTTCAAAAGTGCAAATTCAAAGTGAATGTTGTTTTGCAAATCCTAGAAAAGGTAAAATTAATTAGCAAAATTTTCTTTTAGTTTGTTCCTCTCATAAATTTTTTCAAAGTGATAGTTTCACGTATCTGTATAGAAATC
>NW_016107383.1:5531750-5543803 GCF_001604975.1 Cebus imitator | reverse complement strand
CAAGTCCAGCCTGGGCAACACAGCAAGACCCCATCTAAAAAAAAAAGAAAGAAAAATTTAATTGACTCACAGTTCTGCATAACTGGGGAGGCCTCAGGAAACTTATAATTGTTGTAGAAAGCATCTCTTCACAGGGTAGCAGGAGAGAGATGAGAGCTGAGCAAAGTGGGGAAGCCCCTTATAGAACCATCAGCTCTTGTGAGAACTCACTCACTGTGATGGTTAATACTGTCAACTTCATTGCACTGAAGGATACAAAGTATTGACCCTGGGTGTTTCTGTGATGGTGTTGCCAAAGGAAATTAACATTTGAGTCCTTGGGCTGGGAATGGCAGACCCACCCTTAATCTGGGTGGGTACAATCTAAGCAGCTGCCAGCATGGCTGGAATATAAGAAGGCAGAAAAATATGAAAAGAGAGACCAGCCTAGCCTCCCGATTACATCTTTCTCCTGTGCTGGATCCTTCCTGCCCTCAAACATTGGACTCCAAGTTCTTCAGTTTTGGAACTTGGATTGGCTTTCCTCGCTCCTCAGCCTGCAGACAGCCTATTGTGGGGCCTTGTGATTGTGCGAGTTAATACTTAATAAACTGCCCTTTATATATATATATATATATGGTATACTTAATACTTAATAAACTCCCCTTTATATATATATATACTTAATATTAAGTATATTTATACTATGTATTAAGTATATATACATACTTAATAAACTCCCCTTTATATATATAAATTTATTATATATATAATAAATATATATATTATATATATAAATTTATTATACATATAATAAATATATTTAATATATATTTATATATAATAAATTTATATATATTATATATATAAAAGTTTATTATAAATATAATAAATTTATATATATAAAAGTATATATATACTTAATAAACTCCCCTTTATATATATATATTATATAATAAATTTATATATATATAATGGGGAGTTTATTAAGTATTAAGTATATACATACTTAATACATAGTATAAATATACTTAATATTATACTTAATAGAAACACACTTAATATTAAGTATATATAAAAATATAAATATATAAATTTATTATATATACACAAAGGGGAGTTTATTGAGTATATATATAATATATATACTTAATACATAGTATAAATATATATATACTTTTATATACAATTTTACATTGACATACAATATACTTTTATATATACAATTCTCTTATATAACCCCTTTATATATATATATATATATAATATATATAATAAATTTATATATATAAAGGGGAGTTTATTAAGTATTAAGTATATATATTATAATATATATAAGTATATATATAAGTATATATATATATAAAGGGGAGTTTATTAAGTATTAACTCACACAATCTATATACATATATATGTGTGTATATGTATATATGTACATATACACATGTATGTACATATATACATATATGTACATATACACATGTATGTACATATATACATATATGTACATATACACATGTATGTACATATATACATACATATGGATGTAAGCCCGCTAATAAACATTAACAGATAGGATTGTTGTCAAGGTTCACTAAGAGAGGACAGAACAAGACCCCAGCCCATCTCTTCTCTTTCCAGGGAATGGTGTTTCTCTCCACAGCACTACAATTGCCTCTCAAGAACCCTCTGTAGCATTTCTACAGCCTTTTCCAGTTTTCCGGTGATTGCACATATGGAATGCTTGATTTAGTCCAGTTTGGATTTTGCTCCTTATTTCATAACCATAAAGGATGGAATGAGCAGGCACAATTGTTCTCATTTTTTCAGATAATAAACTAAGGTTCAGATACGATAAAATATTTGTTCAAGATGATTTCAATGCAGCACTTTTACTTCCACATGACATGTTTTTATCCCTTTATGTTCACAAAATTTTTGTTTTTGAGTTGTATTCAAACTTTTTTTGAATGGAGAGTGGCCAATATTTTTTCCTTGAATACCTTTGTGTGACTTTTCCTGCACATCTGATGATGGTGGGGCACTGGCAGGTTAATTTGTCTGAAGGAAGGATCCTGTGTGGGAGTTTAGGAAAGAATCCCTTGAAAAACAAAGAAGCAGCCATGTTATCTAGTTAGATATTATACTTAATATTTAGATGTATTTTTAATCATATATTTGGAATATTTTTTCTCATTGTATTGATAATGGTTCTGACCTAAACGAGCTGGAAACCTGAAAAAAAGATGGGAACATGAATTTGGGCTGTGGCCATCATCTTCAGAGCTCAAGTGTGGAAAATTTCACCATGTGTGACTGCAGTCCAACCTCTACATCGCCCCATTTCATAGACTTCATGTTAACTATTTGCTAACCTCAGTGGCATCTATATCTATAAGAAACCTAAGTTGGCCGAGCGCTGTGGTTCAAGTCTCACTTTGGGAGACTGAGGCGGGCAGATCATTTGAGGGGTTCAAGACCAACCTGGCCAACATGGTGAAACCCCATCTCTTCTAAAAATACAAAAAACATCTGGGTGTGGTAGCACATGCCTCTAATTGCAGCTACTCTGGAGGCTGAGGCATGAGAATTGCTTGAACCTGGGAGGTTGAGGTTGCAGTGAGCCAGGATTGTGACACTGCATTCCAGCCTGGGTGATAGATGAAGAGTCTGTCTCAAAAAAAATAAATAAATAAAAAGAAGAAACCTAAGTTGAACAAGGCTGATAACAGAAGGCAGAAACATGGAAGTGTAAGAGGTCAATGATGTTGGGTTTTTATGGTTAGAGATCATTGCTTCTGCCATGTCACTTCCGAGAGTGGCAAGCAAGGGTGCTAGCTTCTAAATACTTAACAGCAGATATAATGTATGTCTTTACATTTCTACTTAGACCTTGAGATAGGCAGATAAGCAAGGAGGTTCTCAGGTGGCTGCAATTTCAATGGATTTTTTGCTCTTGTTGCTAATTGACATTCTCGCTACTTCTATTGTGTGATTTTGGACAATTCACATAATCTCTCTGGGCTCTAAGGTCCTCAATGGTAAAATTAGGTTAATGTCACACATACCTCATAGGATTATTGTGAGGATAAATAAAATGTCTTATTAGGAGCTTAGCACAGTGCTTAGCTTATAGAAATTATTTAAGTTCGCCATGTGACAGTAATAACAAAATTATTGGCAGGGCACTGGGGCTCACACCTGTAATCTTAGCACTTTGGAGGCCGAGGCTGGTGGATCACTTGTGCTCAGGAGTTCAAGACCAGCCTGGGCAACATGGCGAAACTCCATCTTTACCAAAAATCCGACAACAACAACAAAATTAGCCAGGCATGGTCTTGTGTGCCTGTAGTCTCTGCTACTCAGGAGGCTGAGGTGGGAGGATCACTTGAGCCTGGGAGGCAGAGGTTGTAGTGAGCTGAGATTGTGCTACTGCATTTCAAACTGGGTGACAGAGTGAGACCCTGTCACAGGAAAAAAAAGAAAATTAGAGAAGGGCTGTAAGTCAGTGCTCATGTCCAGGGGGAGTCAGGCTAGTTTTGTAAACGTGTAGTTAAAGGGTTTCAGCCTGAGGGCGTTCATTCAAGGGAGTCCCAGCTGTTGCTGGGAATATGTTGCTACTACCTCCTTAGTGCAGGAAGTTTCAGTTATTTCTGAGATGTGGATTAGGATAAAATTGGCTCCTATGGGATTATTTCAGTGTTTGTCATGGGTCTGCCAGTGACTGGGTTAAGTCCTAAAATCTAGAGAGAAAATAGGTTCTGAAACTCTCTAGAAGGTCAACTCAGTTATCCCTACAACTTAAATAATTTTAGACTACCTAACCCTTCTCAGCCTCGTTTTACTTAGAGAGTGGGGATACAATACCTTCTTTATGGGTTTAGGAAGGTTGCAGGAGATCATATATGCAAAGCATCTCGTGTTGTGCCTGGCAGAAGGTGGTGAATACACATTAGTTTTCATTCTCCTGTTTACCCATCCCCAGCTGCTGTGAATATTCAACAACTCACAGCTGTCTGTTCCCTGCTCAGGCAGGGAAAGCTACTTAGCCCAGGAGGGTACACACCATTGGAAACAATGAGGGATTAGCTCGGAGGTACAAAAGAGGGACCCTGGCTTTAATGCGGGATCACTCTCAAGTATAGTTTACATTCCAGAGAGCTCTGGTGGGTCAGACCAAAACTAGACCCTACCTGGACATTCTTGTCTCTTTCCTGCTTTCCTTGCTTCTTTACTGGTTCTGAAGATGTTTCTGAAGATCTCTTCATCAATAAATCACATTTATTGGTTACCCCAATTATGACTTCTAGGGAAGCAGACCTAAGACACGCATCAAAGGGCCTAAGCTAAAATAATTCTCAAAGTCTTTTGACAACAATTCCTAGAGGAACAGATTAAATGCCTTTTCTATCTTAGGTCATGTTAAACTTCTTCCATGCCAACATGGACCCAGGGAACTTGCTAGATTACCAGAGGGCTTTCACTCGAAGAAAGCCAGCGTCATATTTATTTAAGGGACTGATCTGTGGTTTGTCTATGAAGGCTTTCTTGCCTCTACCTTTTGATGGTTTGTTAAGAAAATGGAGGCTATTTAGAGCCCAGAAAGGATGTGTGAGATTTTCTAATGTGGGATAGCTTGGTTTTGAAATTGGTATTCTCAGACTAAAATTGGTGGATGTATTTGCACATATTTTTCTTTCTCTTTTCTCTGGTTTCTCATAAAGGAAGCTCTGGAGGCTGGTAACTTAAATGGAAATAAAGACTTCTGTGAGAAAACATTGGGTTTAAAAACCGTTCCGTGTGGTTCAAAATATGTTTTAGGCATTTTGTAGGAAAAAGTGTGGACTTAATCATAATCGTGTGATGTGGAAAAGGTTTCTGTCAGCAGAAAACTCCAGGGAGTAGCTGGAGGTTGAGCCATAACCTTAAATGATTATGTGCAAAGACTGTTCTCACCAGGTAGCTTCAAAGGAGAGAACAGGCTGACTAAAAGATGGGGCTTGGTGGTGGGAATTGGGTGTGAGCAATGTATAAAAGATTTGGAACAGTTGCTGCAGACATTAAATGGGGAATCAGCTGTAAATGGACACAAGGATTGTCAACACGCAGGCAGTGTCTGGTAGAGATCTGGCGGTAAGAATTTTAGCAGAGCCAAATTTATTCATTCTGTCTCACATGCATTCAACAGCATTAAGTGTCTGGTGTGTAGTGGGGACACAGAGATGAGTAAGACCCCACAGGGAGGTTTCTGTACTCAAAGACCCCGGCAGGTGTAGAAATGGAACCCAACTATTTCACTTAGCATAATATCCTTCTCTGAGTCTATTTGTGCTACTATAACAAAATACCGTAGACTGGGTAATTTATAAGGAACTGAATTTTATTTTCTTACCGTTCTAGAGGCTAAGAAGTCTGAGACCAAGGCTCTGGCAAATTCTATGTCTGATGAGGGCTGCTGTCTCCTTCCAAGAGGACACACACTTCTTGCTATGTCCTCGCATGGTGGAAGGGACAGAAAGGCTAAAAAGGGGATAAATGCTGTGTCCTTACTTAGTGGAAGAGCAGAAGAGAATGAAGCCACTCACTCGAGCCCTTTTATAAGGGCCCTAATTCCATCCATGAGGTGTCTGCTCTCATGACTTAATCAACTTCTAATGACCCCCACCTCTTAATACTACCACATTGGCCATTAAGTTTCAACATGCAAATTTTGGGAGACATATTCAGACCATAGCTGTCCTCAAAGTTCATTCATGTTGTTGCATATGGTAGGACTTTCTTCTTATTATGGCTAAATGCTATTCCATTATGGCTGAATAAACGTATATACCACGTTTTCTTTATCCATTCATCTATCAGTAGATGTTAGGTTGTTTCCACTTATATGAAGTATGTAAGATAGTCAAACTCATAGAAGCAGGAAGTAGAATGGTGGTTGCCAAGGGCTGAGGGGAGGAAGAAGTGAGGAGTTGTTGCTCATTTGTTTTAAACTTTTGGATATGTGAGATGAATAAGTTCTAGAAAGCTGCTACAACATTGTACATTGTTAATGATCCTCAACCGTACACCTAAACTTCATTAAGAGAGCAGGTCTCATATTATATATTCTTATCACAGTTTAAGAAAGAATGGATGAATGAAATCTGGGAATAGAAACAAAAACAGAAGTAAAAAGTTGAGTGGATAGGGATTGTACGATTCTAGAGAGAGGCTGGATTAGGAAATCAGTGAAGACAGGAGAAGATGAAAAGATGGAAAAAAATAGAAAGAAACTGAAAGCTGGGGGCCTGTGACCCCACTGAGCAGAGAGCAGAAAGAAGGATAGAAAAGAAGGGACAGAGAGGTTTATTTCACAATTTGCTACCCTGAATATAGATACATAAAGTTTAGAAAGCCCCCATTTTAACATATATAAGTTTTCTCGAACTTTCTTTGCCTGCATACATACAGAATTTTGCATCTGCTCATACATTTTTTTCCCTTCCCTGCCCAATCCAGCCTATCTGGTTCCTAAGGATTAAAAAAAATTTTAAAGTGTAGTTAGAAAAATCAGAGAGGAAAACGACAGGACTGCAGGGGTGGGAGGAATGCCACAAACTGACTTAAAAACACTTCAAGAATTAGGTTCTTAAACATCAGCAGCTGTGTGAGATTAGTGGCCAGCTATTACCCTTAAAGGCTTTGCCATGGAAAAGACACAGAAGAAGGAGAAAATCTGGCAAAATGGCAGAGAGAGAGCAAGAGAGAGCAAAAGAGAGTGTGCTTATACCCTAGAACAGCTATAGGATGGGAGAATAGGAGAGAAGAATAAAGGGTATTTTTAAAAAGTTTGCCTTGCATTATTGACCAAATTTTCTCTAACAGATGAAAGTAATATATTGAATTATTTCAGTAATTATTTTTGTAACAACCATTTTATTGATTGCCATATTTATTTGAGTCTGAGCCGTATTAAAACTTGAAATTTATTCAGGATATGGAAGTTCTATCATTGAATATAACTTCAAATTGATCCACTCATGATCAAATATTAACTATAAGCATTCCCCAGTTTATATATGCAAATTGAGGATGATAGCTGACAACCAATTTGCTGTATGTCACAGTATTAATAGGCGATAGATTTCAGGGTTGAACTCAAAATTTGTTAGCCTTCATAGGTTCTGAGTTTTCAGCTGTCTAAAAATGGACCAATTCCAAAAGAGAACTCAGATCAAGGAATACCCTCTTATGTGCTTGACTATAAAAGAGTAGCATACAGATCATAGAAGTTAGAAAAAAATGGGCAGATGTCAAGCTTACAGATGTGTAGGTGGTGAAATCTTGGCAGATGATGGGGGAATGAAGAGAATTGTGAGCCAGATTCACAGGGTATTATCCATCTCTCATCACAGTATCATCACTTACTCAATTAATATTTAGTCCTTAATGAAAATGAGATAAAATTCCGGCACCCACGAATGCCCCAAAGAGAATGGTTCCGGAAGATGGCATGAATTTACCAATGGTGGGATAGTTAGACAGTAGTGGGCAAATAGCAGGATAACTGTTTCCACTCTATGAAATAAAATGGGGTCGGTGGAGAGGTAAGGAGGAGAGAGAACCATTTATTGCCTTTTTTACAGTGCAAGGCTTGAGGTCATTTCTTCGAATCTTGTAAACTTTCCATAATGTTGCTGCATTATTTTCTGACATTTAAATAACATCAGAAAACAGAATATTATTTTCTGACATTAAAATAAAAACTGTCACATGGGTTCCAGAGGCTGTGTCTGGATTCTGTTGTTTACTAAGTGCATGAGCCTTAGCAAGTCACTGCTGGCTGTCTGGAATTACTGATCTGTAAAATAAAACTTATGAGACTATCACCCAATTGAGGTCATTATAAGGAGTTACCTTATTTAGAAAATGTATGTGTAAAGGACTTTGCTAACTGAAAAGGAGTCTACAAATGCTAGTTTTGTTAATAATGAAAGATATATTGTGTTGGTATAGCATTGTAAATATTTTTCATATTTATTATAATGGCCAATATTCTCCCAGTCTGATGCATACTAATTTACTTATAATGTAAAATTAAGTGACTTGACTGAGGTTACCCAGAAGGTGTTATAAGCATAGTTCTCTCTGACCTGCAGAAGCCATGTCCTCACCTGAGATGTTTGGTCAGTGAGGCGGAACCCCTTTGAAATAATATTTGTTTCCTTTAACCGTTACTCTGTTATTCTTAGGAGTTGTTTTGTTTTTTCTTTTCTCCCAGAAAACCACAGCCTTGAGTATTACTCTTCAATAATTCTGACCAACTTGGCAGTGGAATAAGGCCGACCAGTGTTACAGATTCTGTATGAAACTGTTGCAAAAAATCTTCAGCTCTTTGAGGAAACTGATCTTTAAACTTGATCTTTTCTCCAAAGAGAAAGAAAAATGCCATCTTCTCTGAATGGGGAAAAATATTTTCTTTCTTAAGATTGTGTTTACTTTGGGCCAACCTTCCATTCATCAAATACACAATGTTACCAGAGTAGGATGCCCAGAACCACAGTAGCAGGATTGCAAGAGCTTGCCACCTCTCTTCTCTAAAATGTCTCCAGCAACACCCTCTTTACCCCTTGGCCAGTGTGGACACAGGCCCAGGAGGACTAGGCCCAGCCATTTTGGTTACATTCATAGACTGGTGATTGGAGTGATTGATGGCATCTGTTTAGTGCCTGCTTGCTGCATGCGGAGTACTCTGTTGGACTCACCATGATGAGTGGGAGAAAACGGAGTTGACCATGTCCACACAATGCTGGTTAGTTAGTTAGAGGGAGGTGTAGTGAGGTGTGAGTTCTTGACTAAGGAGACTGCTTGTCCTAAGGCAGGAATTCATATAAATCATGGATTGCTGGGATGACAGGAAATGTTAGAGGGACTGAATCATTGCATACAAGGTAGGGAGTCTTAAAGGAGGAAGACTGAGAATTAGGTTAATACCAGATCATAAAGGGCCTTGAACATTCTGCTAAGGGTTTCGGAATTTATTCTGCAGGCAATAGGAAGTTTTTGAGTAAGTTTCAGCAGAGGAATAGAATAATTTTATTTGAAGTTTAGAAAGCCCATGCTGGATCACGTGCGGTGGCTCGCGCCTGCCATCGCAACATTTCAGGAGGCTGAGTCAGATGAACAGCTGGAACCCAGGGGTTCAAAACCAGTCTAGGCAGCATGGTGAGACCTTGTCTCTACAAAAAAATACAAAAATTATCTGCAATGGTGTGTGCCTGTGGTCCCAGCTACTTAGGAGGCTCAGATGGGAGGATCACTTGAACTCAGGAGGTCAAGGCTGCAGTGAGCTGCCACTTCCCTACAGTGTGGGTGACAGAGCAAAAAAAGAAAAAAAAAAAAAGGCCAGGCATGGTGGCTCACACCTGTTATCCCAGCACTTTGGAAGGCCGAGGCAGGTGGATCACCTGAGATCAGGAGTTTGAGACCAGCCTGGCCAACCTGGCAAAACCCCATCTCTACTAAAAAATACAAAAAAATTAGCCAGGCATGTTAACAGGAGCCTGTAATTCTAGCAACTTGGGAGGCTGAGGCAGAAGACTAGGTTGAACCCAGGAGGTGGAGGTAGAAGTGAGCCACGATTGCTCCATTGCACTCCATCCTGGGCAACAAGAGTGAAACTCCATCTCAAAGCAAAACAAAAACAAAAAAGAAAGAAAATCCATGTTGATGGGAAAAGACATGTTTGGTGTTTGACTGGAGGCTATTTCAGTGACTAGAATCAGAGGAGTGTTTGAATATGCCAATGGCAGCAGAAATGCATAAGAGAGAGTCAAATGATGCTTAGGAGGCAAGCTCTGTGGAACTTGTGTGAAAACTGAGGGAGAATGTGAGTCCAGAAAGACTTCTAGGTTTCTGGCTTGGTGGACTACGTTGACAGTGCTCCAAAAGATGGAAAATGACATAGGAGGCATAGATTTTGTGTTTGTAGTGAAAGAGTTCAATTTCTGACATGCTGGGTTTGAGATGAACAATCCAATACTCTGAGATGCAACAGAGCTGCACATTGACAGTTTCATCTAGAGAACTGGGTTTTGGGAGTGAGCTCCAGAAAGGAGATAGAGATCTGGGTTCACTGTGTTAAAGGCAGGAGAGTGAGCGCATGTGATCACCCAGGGGCCGGAGGATTGAACGTTTTGCTCCTTATTACATGTCTGGTGACATCTGCAGACAATATCTTTTCTTTGCTCCTTATTACGTGTCTGGTGACATCTGTAGACAATATCTTTTCTTTGCTCCTTATTACATGTCTGGTGACATCTGTAGACAATATCTTTGGCCGTGGTGGTACCTGGGAGTGGCTACATGGGCTAGAGACAGGCAGACACTACTCTTATTTCCATATGCAGGACTGCACCTTATGAACCAAGAACAAACAGATGGGAGGTAAAAGTGGAGGCAACTAAAAAGGAGAAGCCATAGAGGTAGAAGAAAAACCAGAAGGGAGTGATGCTCTAGAACCTGACTGCAGCAAGAGTCTAAAGAAGGAGGAAATGGTATGCAGAGCCAGATAATGTTGAAAAGGCTAGTATGTGGAGGTTGATAAATATTTGTCTGTTGGATTTAGCAACAGGATGATCATAGTTGGTTTTGGCAATGGCAACTTCAGCAATGGCGAGGGAAGAAGCTGGCTCAAAACTGAGCAAAGGGAATGGAGGTGAGAGAGTGAAAACAGTATCAAATGCTCTTTTTATAAGTAGCTTGGCTGTGAAGGGAGTCAGATAAAGGGTGATAAGGAAAGAACTGTATGTGTTAAAGAGAGGGATTTTTAGAGTGGGAGGAGGCTTGGACATGTTTGTGTGCTGGTAAGAAAGAACCATTAGGAATTGAGTGGCTAAGCTGCTCCTGAGAGAAGAATGACTGGCAGAGTGGGCAACCGGACGGTCACATGTTTCATCTGAGGTCTGCTGCTTCCATCATCTCACTTTATGCCTCTCTCTCTCCCCTGCTTCTTGCCTTCTTTTCTCCTTATTACATGTCTGGTGACATCTGTAGACAATATCTTTGGTTGTGGTGGTACCTGGGAGTAGCCACATGGGCTAGAGGCAGGCAGACACTACTCTTATTTCCATACGCAGGACTGCCCCTTACGAACCAAGAACAAACAGAATCTATGTAAAGTTGATTTCCATATTCCATAACAAAAGAATACTAAGAATCCTGTATCTTTTATACAGGCATCATATCAATAAATGCACTTGAAGGATTTGTCCCAGGCCACTGATAATGTGGCAAAAGTAACAATAAACACGTCCCTTGGCTGCTGTTATTACTTTAATGGGATTGCAAATTGAAATGTCAATTTCATGTTCTATTTTCCTGAGTGGACAGCATTCTCTAATGGAAGAAGAAAGCAGAGATCTTCATAAGTTGGTCAGAGAATGAGAGCTGATTCATCAGCCTTCATCACAATATTTTACAGTTAACATTTACATAGCTCAGAAGCTCTTTTTGGGTTGATTTTATGCTAAAAAGTTTAACTCAGGCTGGACACTGAAATCTTAATGAAGATTTTGTCAAAGTGTGGCCCCTAAAGCTTAGGCAAGGTGAAGAGGGCATCCATGCAAGGGTGGCAGAGTGTTGGGCCTGACTGGTTGAAGATGTCTATGCATGGGGCAGAATGGCGAGAACATCCCCAGGTGAGTGATCTAGGGTAGAGTCAGGGGGAGGAGGGCATCTGCTGGATGAGGGCACCTGGCGTGCAAAGTCAGAAACCAAGTGGGATTAGGAGGGTGTTTGCATGGGGATATGACCCGGGATTGAGGGTTGATGCCTGAGTGGGTGGGAGGCATTCTATATGAGGAAGGGGGTGGTGTAGAAGAGGAGAGATTTGGCACATAAAGTAGGATTGCTCATGTAAGTAAATATATTAAAGATAAGACAGCCAGGTTTCCCTGTTGGAGAAAGGAGTTACAAAAATGGAAAGAAAGAATATTCAAATTGATTTGATCAAATTGAACTGGAATTAGAAGTATATTATGACCTCATGGTTTTCGTTACATTCTTTTTCTTTTTTCTTTCTTTTCTTTTCTTTT